>NW_008676328.1:0-56491 GCF_000695815.1 Acanthisitta chloris
TATATATATATATATATAACAGTTTTGCCATAAGTTCCTACATCTATCAGTGATACATTTGCCACTGAGAAAAAAAATCTTATGACCTGGCACAAGGAACAGCTGACAGCAACATCAGTGCTGCAGGAACAAGGGAAATATTCCCTGCAGACTCACCTTCACTTGTCAAGGAGGCTACCACAATAAGCCCTGCCAGCACACAGGGACACAGCAATCCAGCCTACAAAGGACTTGCAGACATCTAGAGATTTCTGACATTAAGGAATTGAAAGAGAAATCCCTCTCTGAGCTGTGAGTGCAATCACAATGATTAAAAAACAACCCCTTTGTGACCAGAAAACAATCAGTTCAGGAACAAAGCAGTGAGATTTATTGCAAACACAGTAAGTTTATATTCTTCCATTGATGTGACAAATTAGTTTTTCTTAACACTGCATTACTGACCTCACTCCACAGTGTGATACTCATACACAAACTTTAAAACAGTAACCAAACAGAAGTAGTTTTATTTTTTCCTCGTACAAATGCCAAATATCACAGCAATAGATGTAAGCAAAAAAAAAAAAATGTTCCAAATAAATATGACAGCTTGATAACAAATTTAAACACAGTAATTACTGTATAAATGGTTTAACAAATGGTATTACTGCTAGTAGAATAAGCATCTCCAGGGAAAAGAGGATTGAATACATAATCTGGAAATAGATTAAATATATATATATAAAATATACTCAGTTTATTGCATGGATAGATAAATATTAAAATATTTGTGCACATAACTGGGAATGAGGCACTTATTCAGGTTAGTATAAACAAGGCCACTTATTAAGTAGAAGGGAAAATGTTAATAAGTCTCCAAAACATCTTGCTGAAATCTAAAAACATGAAACCATAACAAAAAAAAAGCCATGTTGTTACAGATGTATTTATAGTTCACTGAATTGTAAGAAATCCAATTTCTTAGGAATGGGACAAATCTGGCATACCTTACTGAAAACATTGGGATTCTTTTCCCAGGAAGAGGACTTTGACATCTGACTCATATATCTTACTCACACTTGTCCAGCTTTTCAGTTTGCTTTGTCCTTTTCTTTCTTATCACCAGTTGGTGCTATTATTTTATATAGTTAGAAAAACATTAGACTGATAATCCCCATCAACCTAAATATTTTACAAAGCTGTAATCAGACGCTATTCGAAGCAGTTGTTTACTGGGCTAAATATTTGGCTTGTAGAACACATGGGTTTTGAGTAATTTTATAAAAACAAATAAGAATAAAAAAAAAATTTGCCTGCAAGCAATTTTAATGATATTTCGGTCTGTTAAAATTCAAAAGCAGAAAAATAGCTCTACTGATAAACACCTAATTTCTGTATTTTATATATATATTTTTAAAAAAGATCTTCTCTGCTTATACAAAACAGGCATTTTATAAATATTAAAATGTTCTATTATTTACATGTGTCCCATTTTACTGTAGAATCATTGACTGCCAATATCCAAACATGCAGGTTCTAAGAGAGAAATTCTGCTTTTCTCATAGTAATTTCACATCTAGGCACAAAGGCAAATTTGATCTTAGGTTACATTTGCAACTTAGTGGTGAACCTAGGAAATAGAAAAAGTATCTGTGGGTTAAGGCTTTGATCAATCTTGCACACATAATACATGGATCACAAAACCTGGAAACTTCATTAAAAGAGCAAATTGATGTCAGGTGACTAGGGAAAAGGTCTAAAGCACTGGACATGGCTTAAGGATAATTGTTTCAGGCTAGAACTCAGATTAATTAAAATAAAAGATGACTGCAAGATTTTACGAATGGAGTTTGACCCTTGGGGTGCTGCAAACATCCTTCAATTAAGCTGTCTGAACCACAGGCTTCAGAAAACCTAGAAAAGGCAGGACAGATTCTGACCTGATTAATTTTGTGAAAAACTGATGAAATCCTATTTAATGAGTGAAATTGTAACAATACAAATCCAGAGCAAGAGATATTAGCATGAGCCTCTCTGTGGGCACATTCACACTGTACCATGAATCATAGCATAGATATTCCTAAACTTGTAGACCTCTCCATTTCTGAGTCTTTATGGCTCAGAGGCCAATTGTGCAGAATTAACAGGACAGGTCTATCTGTGTTGACGGAGCACCACAGCCAGGCCAAGAAGCCTTCTGGATTGATTTTTTTTTTAAGTTCAGAGGCAGTATTGTGTGCTTACAGCCAAGTTCAAGTTGAATCCTGCTCAGCTAACTCAAATCTCTGCAGCATGATCCCCAGAATGCCAAACGACAAGTGCATTGCAGCTAAAGATAGTTTAGGGACTACCTACACAGCACAAGATGATATTCAATGTGGCCACATGCAAGGTCCTGTAACTGGATTGGGGCAATCCCAAGCACAAGTGCAGGCTGGGCAGAGAATGGATTAAGAGCAGCTCAGGGGAGAAGGACTTGGAGGTGTTGGTGAACAAGAAACAGGACATGAGCCAGCAATGTGTGCTTGCAGCCCAGAAAGCCAACCATCTCCTGGGCCACATCAAAAGCAGCGTGGGCAGCAGGTTGAGGGAGGTGATTCTCCCTCTCTACTCTGCTCCAGTGAGACCACACCTGCCATACTGTGTCCAGCTCTGGAAGGATGTGGACCTGTTGGAGCAAGTTCAGAGGAGGGCTGTGAAGATGATTAGAGGGCTGCAGCACCTCTCCTATGAAGAACAGAGGCTGAGAGAACTCAGGGGTTGTTCAGCCTTAAGAAGTGAAAGGGCTCTGGGGAGAGCTCATTGTGGCGTTGCAGAACCTAAATGGAGCCTACAAGAAAGCTGGGCAGGGACTCTTTACATGGGGGTGTACAATGGGACAAAGACTAATGCCTTCAAACTGAAAGAGCGTAGGTTTAGACATTAGGAAGAAATTCCTTACTGTGAGGGTGATGAGGCACTGGAGCAGGTTGCCCAGAGAAATTCTGGATGCCTCATCCCTGAAAGTGTTCAAGGCCAGGTTCAATGGGACTTTGAGTAACCTGGTCTAGTGGAAGGAGTCCTTGACCTTGGCAGAGGGGTTGGAACTAGATGATCTTTAAGGTCCCTTCTAACCCAGGCTATTCTGTGATTCTATGACTTGAAAGGACTTGCATGTGATAAATGGGACAATTTCCTGAAGGCTACACAGCTTTCACAGACAAACATTTGCAAGGATGTCTTTGGGACAGAACAGGTTCTGTATGGATAAAAACTGACATGGGACAGTGCTGATCCAAACTTGTCATGCTACCTAAATCAAAAACACTGACAGAAAATCAGAATTACTCTTGCAAAAGCAGTCACTCATCAAAAAATGCCCCACAATGACCCAGCATGTTTGTCAAGATGTGCTATGATTATACAGTAATAAATACTACTTGATTCAATCAAATGTTATTTTTTTCTTCACTTCTTTTGCCATTTAATATGGCAGCTGACAATTCCATGCTGGATTCAGTATCATGATCCCTAGGCTCAGTTCAGGCAGAACCTTGTCCTCTGCATTTTGAATCTAACTATCTCTAGGTACTGAAATACTAATGCTTGCTTTCTGAGCAGTGGACATGCACTAAGAAATATAATTTACCTTACAATAATTCCATGATCCATTATAAACTTAAGAGGACAAAAGCATCCAGTTTCAGTGAAAATGAAAATTCTTTCTGGATTTGTTGTATTCTTTGGCTTTATATAAACATAAATAAAGAAAAAATCTCAGATTAAATAGATGAATAAGAATTTGCAGAAAAGAGTATGTTTAGCATTCTGTGACATGCAACTGTTTATAATGCTATGCTGTGTAATCTAGCTGTCTTTTGAAAAAGTTCAGTTACATATAAGTAAAATAAAATAAAAAAAAATCACTGGTATAGCTTAAGTCAAAAGCTTATAGGAGGGAGGATTCATGCCTAAGGCATTTCATCATCTCTCAAACTAATTGCAGACATTGAGTTCTTTGTGAGAAACAGTACAAAATTTAACAGAAGAGTGTAAGGATTCCTCCTCTCAAGTATGTGTTTCTGAAGAAACAGATCTCCTGTCTTATTGCAGACAGGATATATAGCACCTTTGTATAGATTCCTCTGTTGTTTTTGAAATGTCAGAAAATACAAAATCAAACCAATAATCTCTCCCTTACAATGCAGTTCCTTGAACTGCTGTTTCAGATTAGTGCATGGTATAGGGACATCAGCATTACAGCATTACCTTTTGTGCAAGGGTGGAGATGTGGTACAGCTTCTTCTACTGTTGGCAATGGCAGAAAGAGTTCCAGATAAAAAATTTCAAGTACACCTAGAAGCATATGAACTCTCTATTCCTCGTGAGTCACCATTATCTGCTGTTAACAATGTGCAGTTCAAGTTTTTTTTGAGACACTCGGGAGAATCCGGCTTGAATCCTGTGGGTTTGGAATCAAACCTCTGAGCTATCGCTGGTGCAATTATGTGGTAGCATCATTGGTTCACTGCTGCCTGATTCCTTTGTGGCTTCCTTCTTCTCGGAATTTTGCTTCCATTTTAGCAGCAAAATGATAATTGCAATTAAGCAGATGGTGAGGAAAACAGCAGCAGCTCCACCAATGATTGTGACTATGCTGACTCCTGCTCTTGGGTTATTCAGTTCCCTGGGGAGAACACCGTTGACTCCAACCTCCCTTTGAGGCACCTGTTTCTTGCTGGTGCGATCTAGTGCTATGTGTTGTATGTTTGTTCCTCGGTTGTTTTCTACTCCAATGTCTTTTGCAAGTTCTGGGTCCTGGTCAATTCCCCTCTTCTGCCGTCTCTGTGCAGATGTTCCTGGGCTCCCACCACTGAAGAGTGAGTGGTACTGGTGCTCCACACTTCTTTTGCCAATGCCGCGGTTAGCATTCTCTTTTGAACGTACAGTGTAGATTGTATGGACATACCATTCCCTACCCAAAGACACCTAGAAAGAAACATTTTTTGTATTGAAACACACACATACACAATCTGGGCAGCACTATATGCAGAGGAAATGAATCTCTGTTTTGAACTTATTTCTTGGACAAGTACTTTCAAAATTATGCACAGATATCCCTCCGCTATGTGCCAATGTGCACCAGAGGAGTGATGATTTCTGCCAAAATTTTAAGAGGGGTTAGTCTCCATTCCTCTCCATGGCCAAACTCTATGGCTAGCAGGTGCAGATGAAGAACACTATGGCCTTGGCATTTTTTTGGTACTATGAGTACCAAAGGCCACACGAAGTACCTCAGCTGTGGACAGGCTGCAGAAAAGGACCTTCCAGGCCCAACCTGCCAGGTGATTCTGCCCTGGCTCTAATTCCATCTAAGTACAAGAAAACAGTATTTTACTGTGAGCATGGTTGGACATTGGAACAGGGACACTGTGGAGTCTCCTTCCTTGGAGATATTAAAAATACAACTGGACATGGTCCTGAACAACCTGCTCTATGTGACCCTGCTTTGAGCAGGGGGCTGGAACAGCCAATCTCCATAGGTCTCTGACAACTCTGACACTGTGATTGTGTGATTCCCTGCAGTCTGTGTGATATGATACTAGCTTCCTTGAATTTGTCTTGTCTTTCTTGGGCCCCTAATAAATTTGCCCTTTACAAGGTCCAGTAGGTTTGTTTGAACACTGTCTTAAAGCTACTGACCAATAATTTGATTCGTTGAAGCCACGCATTGTTATTGTGGGAAATAACATGTTTTCTATTTCACTCTTGGTTTTCCAAGTCTTTTTCAGGATATAATGCTGTTTCTTCATATTCACATTCTTTTGACAGAATGAGGACCAAAAATCATTACATTATTGGAAATGGATTCTTCATGTGAAAAAATAAGACTTAGTTTTCCTGGAGACAAATTTTGAATCCCTTTCTATACTGGTAAATGGGCAGTTTTCTTAATAATTCCACTGCTTACAATGGGACCTTTAATACTGAAGTAGCCAGGAGTAGGATCAAAGTCTCCTCCATATTTTTTCTACTAATTTATACACTTGAGTTTTGCATGTAGTTTTGCAAATACTAAAGAGACAAATAGGGAAGAGATGACTCTTGGCTGGTAATACAGATCAAAGTGATGAATGCACACAGCCGAAGGATTATACGTAATTAAGAAGTAGTTGCACCATTTAGTTGTCATTTTCTAGGCTTTCCAGTGCTTCACACTGTGCATGTTTGCAAGGAAAGAATTGTACAGAAAATGCTGAATATCGACTAGATTTTGATGGAGTTCACTATAAAGGCTTATGATTCTTGTATTTTTTGTCTTTGAGAAGTAAGATGGGAAGCAATAAAACAATGCTGTTGTTTTATACAATACAAGAAACTTATAAAGTTACAAGAAATGCGTAAGAACAATTTGTATAATTTCTGGTTAGTCTGCAAAATTAAACAAGAGAAAAGCAGATTATCCCTACAAAAATATTTTAATAAGTGCTCCAGATTTTGTATCTAGATAATTTAAAGCATTTATAATCATGTCTGACACTGGAATCAGAATTAATCTTTCTCTTCGCTTCAATATGACATACAGTTAACAACAGTACTTGTGTTTCTTTCTCGGTTCAGTACTCTTGCTAATAAGCTGGAGAAATGATACCTGAAATAGAGGAGTTGAGTCTACTTTAAATCCATCAGAGCCTGGCTGTTTAACTAACGGAATTGCTTCGGGATCATCTACTGCAAGTTTTGCATTAAAAAGCAGATTTCCAAAACTTGTGGCTTGTGTCTCTGGCTGAGCTTTGTCCTACATGGAAGGAAAAAAATTTGTAAAATACTGATTTACTTCTAGGAAAAACAGTTTTATTATTTATAGACAGTGTAAAATTCTGTAATTTACATATGCTGTTTTATGCAATCTAGGGAAATACCAAGAGAAAAGACATGAGAAACAGTTGTGGTCACATCTGACTTGTACCTTGTGACTTGCAACTTCTATGTAATCTCTTGCCTGGAGACCACCTTTTTTTCTTTTCTTGAATACCAGGAGGAAACACTAGAGAGCAATCATAGCTACACTTCTTAAACAAAAACTGAT
The DNA here is from genome assembly GCF_000695815.1 of Acanthisitta chloris. Lineage (NCBI taxonomy): Eukaryota > Metazoa > Chordata > Aves > Passeriformes > Acanthisittidae > Acanthisitta > Acanthisitta chloris. The sequence goes on from NW_008676328.1 coordinate 7,049, forward strand.
ACAATAAATGTGGTTGGAAATGAAAGAAAGAAGTCTATTTCCCAGTCTAAAGAAGCTACATTTCATTTCATGAACATACTTTCATGCAAATTTGAGTGCTAATTAGATAATCATCTTAAAGTTAACCCTAAAAGTTGGCCATCAGCTCTGTAGTTACTTAGGCTTACTCTGTAGTTATTTTCAGAAAGGAAATTACCTCAGATATCATAAGCCAACTTTAGAGGTCTCCCTCTTTCATTTCCCAGTCTAAAGAAGCTACATTTCATTTCATGAACATACTTTCATGCAAATTTGAGTGCTAATTAGATAATCATCTTAAAGTTAACCCTAAAAGTTGGCCATCAGCTCTGTAGTTACTTAGGCTTACTCTGTAGTTATTTTCAGAAAGGAAATTACCTCAGATATCATAAGCCAACTTTAGAGGTCTCCCTCTTTCCTTTATGACTAACTTTACACTATACACTAAATTCTGGATGGCTAAAGATGAAACAAATTCCAATCCTTAACTTGGATGTCCCCTAAGACTTTCTCTATGGTGAATGGATATAGATAATGTAGAGAAAAAACTTATCTTGGGATTCTAACTTAGGTCACGTTCTTAATGAAGGGAGTCCCCAGAATGATGAAGAACAGAACCAGGAGGGAGAAAGGCAAGATATTGCCTCCATCAGTTCTTGTTAACCTGGATCTAAAGTCAAACATTTGGTGCCATCATGAACACTTTTAAGAATAGTTGGGTTCTGGATAAAAGAGAAGTTAGGAAAAAAATTTAAAATACATGTGTGTATCCTCACAGTTTTAGAACACTTACCACGATCTTAAATCTGTACAGAAGGGATGGAGAATCAGCGAGGCACCCATATTCAGTGTTGGATGGATTATATTTGGGTACATATCCATCAGCTCCTGTGCACAGGAAAACCTTCTCGATGCTACAGTAGAAGGAATCACCCAAATTCTGCACTGGATCCACCATCACCCGACCATATATGATATCGCCTGTAAACAGTGTATACAATTCGCATCCTATTAGACTGGAACATTTAGCACAGTTCTGAGGCTAAGTTAATAAATAAGCCTAGTCAAGAGGCTTAGTGCAGTGTAATGTGACTATATCCAAGGACACCCTGCAATGCAGCTTCCCCTGTAGGGTGTTGTCAAAGGCTGTGATCAGTGTGCACACTCTCCCATGCTCTCTGGGCCACATAATAGCAGCAGGATGCCTTTGCTGTTGCTATAACCCGAACCAGTTCAAGGGCTGCTTTAATTCTGGGCTATACTGGGCTCTTCATTCAAAAAGTGACTTAAAGAAACACTATGTACTCCTCTGCACCAAAGCAGGGTGTAGGTTTTGGCCTCCTGACAATGCACTTTTTTTGAAGAGGTATTCTTCTGTATGTCAGTAGCTAGAAACCTGATAGTGTGGAATACAAATTAAATGTGCATGATCTGTGCACAATTATACCTTCTGAGAAAGCAACATCACTTTCTTGCCCAAAGCCCATTGAACCATCAGATAGCCAGAGTGTCTTTTTGGAGAGGAGGAACATCTGGGTGTTCAAGCTGAACTCAGCAGCCACTGGGTCACTGACCTAAAACACAAAAGTGTAAAGCTCTTCAACAAGTATTCTTTAATAACACTTAAAACACAGCATGATCCTCTCCCAGTGTACATTACTTATCATCTCTGCACATCTAAACACAACAATACAGTTTAACAAAAGGATTTCTTTGTACTAGACATATATTGCTATATATCTCACATGAATACAACCTACGGATTATCTGCCTCTGGGATATTTGAAAGTATTCTAGGTTAGTTTCTTCCCACCACATTTTTCGAAATCCCAGCTAAGGAGGTGCTCAGATCAACTTATGTGTGAGGGTAACATGAGGAAATTATTTCCCTCAAAAACCTGTCTCAGTCTTACTCATCACAGCCTGTTTTCTCTACCTCATTTTCATTCTTACACCCAAGCCCCACCTCTGCTTCTGTTCCTCTGCCAATTATTTGAGAGTACACATTGCTGAGGATTTATTTGCAGGTATCAGTTTTTCTGATATGCTGCAGGATATCAGATCACACATGTGAAAATGAACCAAACCATTTGAATACCTTTTTATGCTAGTATTTATCTTTATATATTTGACACAGTTACCTATGGTTCTTCCTTGATTACAAGTAAAAAATAAACCAATACTATCAGCAGCAGGTTCTCATGGGACCATATAACATAAGATTGAAGGCAAACTATAAAGGCACATGGCATAACAAAAGGGTAACAATACAGCAAACAGAGCTGGGGGAAGACTAAAGTTCAAAAAGATGCATGTACCTGAGGAAACAATGTGGAAGACAAACACATTAAAAAAGTAAATCAAATAACGAGAGGCCACTAAACAAATAAAAAAATGCTAATACATATATGTATATTTATGTATATATATGCATAAGTGTGCAGAAAGGAAGGAAGGAAGGAAAACAACAAAGAAAACATTCTTGCTGGCTCATTTCACAATAGAGTCTCAAGACTATCAAAGCAACAGGATTTGGCAAGAAAAATGTACAGCTGAAACATTTTTGTAAATGGACTGCTGCTTTTCAGAAAGAGGAACCTTACGAGCATAGCCTTTACACAGAAATAATGATTAGAAAATAATTTTAATTCTCCTGGAATGCTTCCTTCTAAATGTCTGGGATTCAGGCTATTGGGCTGCAGTCCCACAGCTTCAAACACTTGCCTGACACAACTGGTTTCCAGCTGTGGTTCTGAAAGAGAAACAACCATGGCCTTAACAAGCTCTTCCTGGGCAGTCCAAATGCCCACTGAACAGGAAAGAAAAAGGGTGTATTCAGCTAAAGGCACTGGACTTGCCACACAGTTTACAACAATGGTGAGAGCAATGGCCTGGGTGAACACTGTACATACAGCTGTGAACACATGTCTCAGGCTTTCTGTTTAAAATTGTTATCAATATTCATATTTCATTTTTACATGTAAGTCTCAGTGCTGCCAGTGCCTGACACACAGCTGTTACTTATGACACTAGTTTAAACGTTATAACTTTCATGTGCATTTAAGACAGGAGTTATTAAAAAAAATTATAATCTGTGAGGATCGGCTGGGTGAGAATGGTGTCTTTTTTTTTTGCCTATTTGCCATGTCCAGCAACTCTGCATATGGATGATTTAGGGACAATGCAGATCACTCATGGTAGACAACCCCATGTGATACTTGATACCTCAAAAAGTAGAGAGCTCTTGAGATTGGTCCATCCAAGGGCAGCAAGTATCCTGATTATGGAAGTGCTTCTTTCAGCAAATAGTCACGGACATTTAAAGAAAGGAGATGCTGAAAGGACTGGGATAAAGCAAAGCTTGGAGGCTGAATGCAGTCCATCTTCAGAAAATCCCAGAGTGAAACAGTAGTAACACAATTCTCACTAGTGTTCCAGGCTACCTGCTTCACTCCTCAGGGGCCACAGAGAGAGGAAAAAGGAGATGGGCAGATGACTTATGTTAAAGAATCAAATGTTGAACCAAAACCTCCAGAGGGAAAAGACCAAATATATTGTCTTCTTGATGTTTGATTCTTAAAATGGTTCCTCACTTGTGAACAGTGAAAATAATTATGAAGGATATTAGAACAAAAAGTTTCCAGGGAAATGAAAAGTCTTATATTAAAAAGCCCAAGAAGATAATTCATTACAGGAACTGGACCCACTTGACTAAGAATTGGGGAAAACAAATCCTGTCCTGCCCCATTGTTTTATCATTAGACTTTATAGTCTAAGTCATTTTAGTCCAGTGACACCTACACTCAGAGATCTGAGAGAGTCACAGAGTGGTTTGGGTTGGAGGGCACATTTAAAGATCATTTCACCCAATCTCCCTGCCATGAGCATGAACAAACTTCCACTAGACCAGGTTGCTCAAAGCCCCATCCAACCTGGCCTTGAACACTTTCAGGGATAGGACATCCACAACTTTACTGGTGATGGGGGATTAACTGGCTACATATGATACTGTTGCAACTTTGCAACTCATCCCTATTTTGAATTGATGTACTCGAAACTTTGATATACTGTATTATTAAAGCTTTATCTGATATAATGATCCCTATAGTATCCATTTATTTATACCAGGGTAGCTCTTATGTTTAGTCATAGTTCTTAGTTTTTGGTCATAGCCTTCTTCCAGGTAAGAGTTATATATTTCCGTAGGCTACTATGCCCATTTTGCAGTGATTTTTGCAGGTTTTTTTGAACTTGCTTTGAAATATCAACATCTTATTGTTTATACTAGGTTCAGGCACAAGTTGTGGTTTAGCATTGCTATGAATTGCTTTAGAGTCCCAGAAGGAGATTAGAAATGCAAGACAAAAGCTGAAGTGCTGAACTAGTGTAAATTCCCCTCACCCTCTCCATTCAAACTTTTTCAAAATGTTTAGCTGGCTAACTCTGAGAAGGCAGGTTTCACATCAGATCATGTATCATCTCCCTGCTTTGCCAGGACTTAATGCCATATCAGGAATCATCTGTTCTCCCATAGCTGGCATAATGCCAAATGAAAGCATAAAGACTGCATACATTCCCTAGTGTACTCTGGGTAATTCAACAGAAAAGTGATTGTGTATCCCTGACCCTGGATTTATACTATGAGATGCTTTAATAGCCTACATCTGTACTATTAATGCGCATGAAACCACAGCCACACTGTTCCTGCATTAGCAGTATTGGCTCCAAATAACAGAAATGATACTACTTCCTCCTTACACATCCCAAGGTAACACTAGCCCTTTTGATAACCTGGTAAACTCATAGTTTATGTTCTCTTAACATCCAGCTATCCAACATGACTCCTAAATGTTTTTTTCAATCAATGTTTTCTACAGCACAATCTATTTCTCCATATTTTATTCCCAGCTACAGAGCTTTACACCTGGGCTTTGTGAAAGGTATGCTGTTTGCATGTTCTCATGTTCCTATATGGTCCAAGTTGCCATGGATCATGTTTATTTCAATCACATTTGTGAGTCTTAAAGCTAAGCATTTTACCAGCGTTGGCTATCTACACATGCTCTAGAGCCAGGGAAGGAAGTTCTACCTCAGGTCTGAATGAATCCTCTTCTGGAGGTCCCACTTTTAATACCAGAGACTTACCTCTGATTTCATGTCAGATGAAAACCTTCTGATAATAGTCTAATATTTTCTTAATTATCTGATAAAACTGATTTAATACCAATGCCAACAGAATAGAAAAGAATTCCCAAATGTTCATTCATAGTGGATATCACAGTAACTGTTCCCGAAACCAATGTCAATGAGCTTCCTATTGACTATCAAAGACTGGTCATGAATTGAGGATGAAAAGCCTTTTGTGCTTTTAGGTTAGCTTTTCCCAGCTGGGTAAAACTGGTTAAATAGCAAGAAAGGAGTATGTGCTGTCCCAATAATTTAGGAATGCTTAACTTATAGAATCACAGAATCATCAAGGTTGGAAGAGACTTTAAAGTTCATCCAGTCCAATCATCCATCTAACACCACCACTGTAACCCCTAAACCTTTAAGCTGTATCACCCAGTGCCAGATCCAGATCTCCCTTGAACACCTCCAGGGATGGCGATTCCATGACCTCCCTGGGCAACCTATTCCATTGTCTGACCACCCTAGAGAGTGAAATATATTTTTTTAAATATCTAATTTGAATCAACCCTGTCTCAGCTCACGGCCATTTCCTCTTGTCCTCTCAGTTTCTAGCACTATTACAAGACCAACAAAGGCAGTATGGGAATCAAACTCAAAAAGGAAACATGACAACAGTATCATTGGGATGGTACCTGCTGGAATCGGATATCCAAATCAAATGTGATTGGCTCTCTAGGATTGCAGATCACTGGTAGGCTGTACTCCTGATGTGGAGCTGTGGTACAGGCTATCAGCTTCACGGTATACGTTCCAGAATAGTCTCGAACCTGAAGAGAGAGAGAGTGAGAGAGAGAGTGAGAGACAGATGGGAGCTGTACCCCCAACACCCTTACTAACAGGCTGGGGCAACAAAAAACATAGTGCAGGCTGAGGTTTTACCGCAAAATCTGAAACAAAGCTCCACTGCTGTACTGGCTGGTTGTAGGTTGGCTCACTTCGGATGAGGCTGAGGCTAAATGTCAGGCTCAGGTGATCAGCTGACATAACCATGGAAGTTAGAGATGAAGCTAGAAACATGCCAAGAGACAGATTTGTCACCTTTAGTATTTCATTGCAAACTCTCAGAGCCTGAAAAACATTCCAAATAATTCATAAACCATAATGCCATAGCTGATGTCAATACCTTTACAGGGTATTGGGTTTTATTAACTGAAACTAACAAAATCAATTACAGTCAACTCATCTGGGCCCACTTGATTCTTGTTCAAGTGTCTATTCAACAGTTGCTTTTGGGCTACGTAACAAGAAGTGTATAAAGATTAAATTTAACAGACAGACAAAAGAGTGAGAGTGGAATGGCAAAGCTTCATAATCCCTCCTGTTTTAAACTTGGAATGTCAGCCCAGAGAAACACAACATAATTTTCCTTAGCAATGTAACTCTTTCAGCTCTGCCTGATAGGCAAAACCTAACACATTAGAGGATGGCTGAGAAAAAGTAGAAAGATTATGAAGGAGTTTTCTAGGTTAAAAAAACTGAGTTAAACTAAAAGAGATTTTTTTCCCCTTCTCATTATTGTTCAGCAGATTTAATTTAGTTAGATGATCTTTTCCATGGCCAGCATTCATGCTCGGATTGAGTCCTACACCTGTAATTATTCTGAATAAAGGTAGTGGAGTTTAAACAGATTAAATTGCAGGAACAGGTTCTCAGCAATGACTAACTGAACATCAGTGAGAATGTTATATTAACAGAGTGATACAATGACCATACAAGATCTTCTTTTGCTATCTGAAAAAGGTCTAAATAACCTAGAAAGCCTTCAAGTTACAAAAGAAATTTTAATGCTATCTAAGTTTCTAGGGCAATATAAGTAAATAGGTAATCATAACTATTGGATTAAAACCATCTATCTATAGATCCCTAGTAGACAGAATGGCCTAGATCTTCATCTTTCATTGCTCAGTCTCTTGATCAAGTGGAGCTATCTGCTTTCCATCAGATTCATGCATATTTCATCAAGTTTGACAACCTGAATACAGTCATCAATGACAAGTAAAGAAATCTCAAATAGAGGAAAAATCCTTATCTGAAGAGCACAGTATATAAGAAAAATCAGGTATCAGTAGCAGAAATAGAAAATAAAAGGGATATTATAAAATTTGGGAGGGGTGTCTTTATAATGCTGCTGAAGTGTAGATTATGCTTACCAGGATGGGACATAACAAAAAGACCATGAAACCGAGCTTCAGTCTTGAAGTTGACAACCAAGCGCCCCTCTTCACTAATACGCATGCTCGTTGGGTACAGGGAACCTGGCAGCAACAACCAATTAACAAAGTTTGTTCCACTTGCAGACGACAAATTACACTCCCATGAAACACCTGACCCACTCTTTCATTTACCCTTGTCATGTCAGTTGTTTTGGAGTGGGCCTGCTGGTACCTTTTGGGTTGACTCAAGATTCTTTGCAAACAAGAATTTATAGTGAGGCTTAGGGTTTTCACAACATGCTTCAACTTCCAAAGCACATGGAGAACTTCCCTGCTAAGTCATGTTTGCACATGTTTACCATGGACCCACACAGCTGTTCTAGCAGGCTGAGGAAAGTCCACGCAGCACAGTCTGTGCTTGTGTTCAGTCAAGAGCATGGGTGTTCTGTAGGAAGATCAATACTTTTGTTTTCACCAGGCATTCAAGCTGACTTCTACCAATGAAAGCTGCTTCAGAGACTCTTTATCAGTGCCTTCCTGCCTACTGTGCTAAGGCAGCAACCACCAGCATTCAGTTGTCCCAGTTGGTTGTGGCTTCCACAGCAAGCTGCTTGAGGGTGCTTCAACCTGTGAAACACATTCTGACAGGCTTTGCATTGCTGGCAATTTCTGGCCTAAATCTGGCCCAAACGACAGGCCTTATGTCTTTTAATTTCAGGTTACAAGGTCTTGTTCACACACATCAGATCTAGTTTATTGCTGTAGCTTGCAGCCAAATCCCTTTTGGGGGGGACCCTTCTCTAGATTCTGCAAAGCTTCAGAGTTCAGGTGTTTCCTCCAGTGTTCCCTTACGAATAGGCAGTGATGTTCCATCATTCTGCTTGCCAGGAGCAAGAAGGAAACAGGAATGTTCCCCCACAAATGTGCTGGAAGCCTAACACGCTCACTAGTGTGAATGCATACCACCTGCACAAAATCATCTGTACCAGTCATATTTCTTGGTACATTAGAAATATCTATGTATGTATGAATTATGGCTTTAGAAGACCTTGACTGCTTTACAATGTTAAGTAGAATTTATGTGGAACAATTATAGGAATTGAGAATTATGGAAATAAGCTGGAAACTAGTTAACCTCTTCCTGCCCAGAAAAACAGCTGCTCCAAAAATAATACCCAAATCAGACTGGGATATGTTGGGGTTCTAAGCTCCACTACCTCCCTGGGTTTATCATATACTTTGTGCTGGCTGTATTGAAAGGGAACTGCCAATGTTAGGCATCTCTAAAGATCTGGCCATCAGCTTCTCAAACAGAAAAAAAATTAAAGCATTGAAGATAGCATAGATGCACCACATAACTGCTGAGACAGGATTACATCTGGTTGTTATTTGGTGACTAGTACATCATGTGATTTGTGGCATGTGGCTGATTCTTTAGGCATGGCATGACATGTGCTTCATTCTTCATGCACTGTAGATTCCACTTGCCACTCCTCATTTCCCACTCTTAACATGAGGACAGAAATTGCATAGCAATAACTTCTGTAGTTCATATACAGAGTTTGTAGAAACAAAAAAAAAAAAAAAAAAGATTTTATGCTCCCTGGCATCCTGAAACTGTGTATGTACATAATTACAGGTGGCACATCTGTATTCTACCTTAGATTGAGAGAGATATGGAACACCTGAAGCTTTAATGCTGGGAAATATGAAGTAAATTCACACAAATAGAACAATGCAGCATGTAGATGTAACTGTGTATTTTAGTCTTGCACATACATCTGTAAGCCATTATTTTTTAAAAATAAATTAACTTTTTGCAAAGATAAATTCTGTAATGATAGAGTTTGATTTGTTGACTAATTATAGTCACAAACATTTACTGGCAGTGTCTAAAATGCTTACAGAAAGTTTCACAGTTTACTAGTCTAACACATAGGACATGCTATTATCCCCATTGTATACTTCTGCTTCTTTTGAATGTTTCAAAATCAAAATTTTCAAAATATTAAAGGTTTCTGAAGCTGGCTATTCCTAGCCAGGAAAAATTGCATCACCGAATACTTTCAAAGTTTTTTTCATTAAAGCACAAACATTTTGTGTGGTAATAGAAGATGGTTACATAATGTACCTTGAGGTTCTGAGTAGAAACAAATGTTTCAATTTTTGCATGTGTACTTTAAATATAACAATACGATTGTGTTTCTTTGCAGTACAAGAACTGATGCCAACTCTACATGATTTTCATAAACACTCCAGCAGAGACATGTGAGAACTAAGAAATGACAGATTGTTTGCAACTGTTAATAAATGGCAATTTAAATATTTTGTTTAGTATTGGAATGATTGAAAAATCATCCTACTGTGTGCAACTTTTAGTAACGGAGTATGAGTTCTATGCAAGCAAATCCAACACCCACCTTGGAGCTCTGCTTCAGGTGGGCTACCGATCCCATCCTTCCACAGGATGGCAGTGTCATACACAAAAGTCAGACGGAGCTCTGACTGTAGGTCGAAATGCTGCCAACCTCCTACACCCACAGGAGAGTGGAAAACATAAGAGACGTACAAGGGGACTCTCAGCGTCACATAGGACTGTACTAGGTTGAGAACCTATAAAAAAAGAAGAGTGTTTTTTAGGGTTAGTGATGATGAAAGGCAGCACTGAACAGGTAAGCCAAATGCAAGACAAAGGGAAGACAGAACTTCAAATAAATATTGTGACTGAATCAAATTCTCTCTTTTTCCAAACTACAAATGAAGTGCAAAACAACATTTCAACGGATTTCAGTCAAGATTACATCCCTTCAAGTTTCATTTTTGTATTTCAAACTGATAATGTCTTCTGATAAAACAGAAACCCCTCAATTTTGAGTCATCATTTTAGTTTAGGGTTTTTTAGTACATAAACAACATGGCTACAAATGAAGACTTTAGAAATTTTTCAAATATCCTTTTTAATTTGCTCTAGTGCCTTAACCAACTCTTCTGCTTACATTCTTGCAACATAAGAAGCTCTTCTCAAAGACCCTGAACTTGCTCAGATGTTCTTGCAAGACTGAGTCCTTGGACTGTGCTTATTTATTTCTGGACCTGTTTTTATCTTTATGCATGGATAGTAGCTAACACACTGCATGCAAACACACAAATCATACTGTACATCACTGTCTGGAAGAACTGAAACTAACATACAAGTTGATACGGATTTAAAAATAGATCCTTTATGCATGTAGTGTACAAAATAATAGTGCTGTAAATATCAAAGAATTACATATTCTTTATATATATTTTTATGAAAAAAAGCAAGAACAATAGTCAGTAAACTGTCACCTCTTAAGATAGCTCTTACATAACACATGGATCCAAACCTTTCTGATAAGACTTCACATTTATGTTTTGTTACAAATACTTTTTCATTCACATATCTCTGATTAGAAATGTGCAATCCAGATCCTTTTAGACCATTATAGATGTCCTTAGAAATACATGGAAGGAAAGACATTGAGTTCATCTCCCAGTGGGAAGCTTTTCAAATGCATAAATACTGTTGAATTCTCATTTACTTCCAACAGAAATTCCATATATAAATTTTTACATCTGAATGTTTTCCTGGAGTGATTGCCTTACACAGTTCTAGAGAGTGTTTGGCACTATTAAAAAACCTACAACATTTAAAGAGCTTTACAAGCTGTGTAAAAATCAAACTGTTTTTTCCCTCACCCAGTGGCAAATCAGGGTGCTTAATGCCCATTACCTTACAGCTGCTTTACATTTCCAGATGCCTGACAAAACTTTTAGTAATACTATGAAACCACAAATTTACTGCCCGCATTGATGAAATATCCTGAACTAATTAAGGAGTTCATTAAAGCAAATGTTTGTAGTTGCCACAACTCGCTTCACTTGTGGCACTCCTCAAGGTACACCCTATGCTACCAAAACCCTTTCCACTTTTTGCTTGCATCATTCTATAATACGTGCTAGCTTTTAGGCATTAGACAGTCTGGAAACACACAGTATCACAGAATAATTAGGGTTAGAAGGGACCACTGGAGATCATCTAGTCCAACACCCCTACCCAGGCAGGGTCACCTGGAGCAGGTGATACAGGAACACATCCAGGTGAGTTTTGATTGTCTCCAGAGACAGAGACTCCACGACCTCCCTGGGCAGCCTGTTTCAGTACTCTGCCACCCTCAGTGTAAAGAGGTTTTTCCTCATGTTGAGGTGGAACTTCTTTTGGTTTAGTTTATGGCTATTATGCCTCATCCTGTCGCTGGACACCACTGAAAAGAGTCTGGCACCACTGAAAAGTAAAACAGTAAAACAGACTGGGAGATGAGATGCTACAGGTGTAGATTATTTTATATGAATGCTTTGTTGGTTTTATATAAACACAATCAAGAACTTCTATTTGGAACAAAAAGTGTTTTTTCTTTTTTAGATGTATTGGATGACAAATTGAACTTAGACAAAACATTATTTAGTCCTATTTAAGTTGCAAGTTGGTTTGTCTTTGGGATACCTACACAGATATCTGAGCAATTATTTTGGACATGGATTTGCTACAATGTTCCAAATAACGACACAGGAGTCTCATTTCTATTAAAAAATATAGCTATGGTGCAACTTCAGAGTTCCTCATGGTTTGCCTTCGATTCAGGACTTACCTCAAAAATTTGTCATTTCCTGGAACAGTATCAAGAATTGAACAGATTTGGCCATATAACAAATGTGCTGCTATTGTAAGGTCATCCCAGACAAACTGTTGTTTTTCTCTGTGTGTTTCGGTGCTACATCTGTATGCTGTACACTAAGAATTAGACATTGAAGTCAAAGATCTGAAACTCAGTTTGCTTATGAGGAAGAGATAATGCTTAATGATAAAGCAGAGGACTGGAATATCAAAGTGAGAGTTTAATGACCTTGAGGACTAGAATAATAGTGTGATGAAATTTTATACCTTAAAGTTTAAGGTAATAGAAACCAGTGCAGGGATTTCTGCTAGAAATGAAAGACATTGGTTAGAAACAATAGAGGGAGAAAAAAGTTTGGTATGCGAGTTGATCACATCATAACTATGACCTTCCTACCCTCTCTGTGTGCTATGATCCTAAGATAAACCGAGGAATGGGGTGGAAATTAGAAGTATGCATGCCATTATACAGAGCACTAGTGAGAGCTTATCTGGAACAGCTTTGATCACCCATGCTTGAAAAAGCCTAATTTGCATTGTAGACTACAGAAAAAAGACATCAACATAATCACAGGAATGGCAAAACTATCTGATGAGAAGAGTCTAAAACAGCCAGGTTGTTTAGCCCAGTACAACAAAGGCTGAGAGGGGCCAAGAATGCTGTATATATACATCAGGAGATGAACAGCGAAGAAGGGCCACTGATGAAAAGACAAATGGGCATAAGATAGCCATGAGAAATACAGAAGAAAATCAGAAGAATTTCTAGCCCTCAGTATGGTGGCATTCAACAAGAATAATGAGGCCATGAAATCCTGTTAGGTTTTGGATTAAGTTTACTGGCATTGGAACCACATTAGAGTTAAAGCAGTGGCCTGGACAGGGTGATCCACAAAACCCCTTCTAGCTCAGTATCTTATGCCACCTCAAGTCAAAAAAGACTCCTCCTTTCAAAGTTTTTCTTGATTTTCAAGTATAAAGTATCTTCAGCTCTTCACATATACTGTACATAAACATTAATGGGGTTTGTAAGCCACAATTTAGGGTTTTATTGCCTCCATTCAATGGGACCATAGTGTTAGTGAGCTCAGCTCATTTATACTGGTGGAAAACTTGCAGCAGGATCCCTTCTGGGGCAAGTCTGCCAGAAACACTGCTCCTTTGACATACATTACCACTGCTCCGTGGGAAAATCTGAAACTCTCGCCATTCCTAGGACACTAGAATTTCAAAGGTCCTTCTCTTTCAGTAAAACCCTTATGAGATGCCTGGGCAGCAGGGCTGCCTGGCCCAGCCTGGATATTTATTTGTGTACTTATTGAGGTCTGTGTGCTTCCATCAATATAGCTGCCCTTATGCGTGATACATGGCATGTAGGAAGAGGAAGGAGTTCTTGCTAAACCAGCTGATTGAGTTTTTATGCACACAAACCCTTTTCCAGGCACTCATGGATTTGCAGGTGTGGAGGCAAACCTATAGCACTGATAAAGAACTATTGAATAAATAATTCTATCTCTCCTAACAGTAAATTAAGGTCCTCTCATTTCTACAAGGAGAAATCTACTCTTCAGTGGCAGAAAATTTTAAGAACATGCTATATGAAAGGATCTTTTTGATATAATAAAAATAAAATAAAGAGAAAATTAACTGCAGAGGAAAGCTGTGCCAAAGTGAGCAAGCACCCCCCAGACACCCACAAATGAATCAATGGAATGTGTTACACAGATGGAGGTGTCATACTTCTCTGGCCCTCCTAATAACGCTGTTTAGACAAACATGAGAAAACATTCTTTCCACTGAGTTATCTTTCTTTTCCAGAACTGCCTGCAAAGCCTATTGAAAGCAGCCAGCTGTTCATATTATATCTCAATGCGACTGATAAAACTAAAATGGTAACTTAGAGCTGTGTAAGTGTGGGATCAGCTTAAATGCTGTGGAGAGACAGAACAGGTGCAATATATATCTATGCATCCTATGTACAGGAGATTTTACCAGTTGTACTGACAAAATTACATTCATTAACATTAATTTTAAACGATAAGTGGGTGTGAGTTTTAGCCTTGTGATACCAGGAGAGAAATACAGATTACAGCTACACCTCATCTGAACTGGGGAAATTGTGTCTAACACTCTGTGACAATGCCAGGTCTGGAGAACCTGAGAAGACAGAAGACAAAAATTTTTTGAGGGAACAGACTCTTACAGTTAGTTACCAAATTTTCAAATAGCTGATCTCAAGATTCGTGTGTGTGAGGCAAGAACATGATTATTATTGGACACTGATATAAGCAGTAGAGTTTCATACCTATATTCTTTTTGCAAGATAAATTATGACAGAGCATAAAGTCTGGTTTTGAATACTGACAATTCCCACTTAAGTCTTAGGAAGTATCAATGGAAATTTCTATGGGTGTTCTTTTGTTCCTCTTTCAGATGCAAACCGTCAAACTTCATTAAGCAAAAAAACATAATTAGTTTGAGAATCTGTCATGTAACAAGTGAGAATATTTACAAGAAAAAATATTTTCACTAAAGGGTTTGGTGCATAGACTCTGTTCAACATTTATAGTGTACTTTATGATGTGGCTTACACTTCCAGAGGGCAGAATTTGGCAGTGTGTGTGTACTGGCAAAATTAGAATCAGACATTGGAAACAACACTTGATATTGTATATCTCAATGAAACAGACTTCATTACGATGAAAATTGTAATTTTGTCCTTTAAATTACCCTAAGCCTCATTTTCTATTGCATTTACTTGTTATGTCTGTGATTTTGAGTCACACAACTTTAACAATGTTATCAATTAACTCTTTACAGAATGCCCATATGGTACAACTAGGATTTGGCCCCAAGAAGGCACCCAGCCAGGTAGGTCACAGGTGAAATGCAAACCAGGCTTGTTTAAAAAAGTCTGAATGGAGAGGAGAATGTAATGCAGCCTTGAAATGCCAGTTCCTTGAAAAAAATTATTATCTGACATTGTTACATAACTGGTGCATTAAATTGATAGTAGTTTTTGCATCAAAGTTTACTAAATGCATATGCTTGCAGCTAGAGAAAAAAAAATTGTCTGTTAGTGAGGTTCCATGCTATAGGAATATGAGTTGTAAGGTTTTAAATTTAACTGTAAAAAACTTGTTTCCTGTAAAAGACTTGATCAACTGGTTGTTGTTGTTAATAAAATTTTTTTGAATAGTAATTTCCTCGCTTCCCTGTGCCAAGTCTGGCAATGGACTGGAACTAGGGAAAGCAACATCAATATATAAATACTTGGCAAGAACCACACAGAAGCCTTCAGATGCCAAACTGCCTGGGTATAGCAAACAGCTATAACAGTAGGAAATGAGATCAAATGATACTTCACTCTCTATCAAGTAAGTGTAGGCCAACTCTTCAATATATGCTTTGTTAAAGGACAATCACTTGCTTAGTTTTCACTGTCTTGTTTTATATCTTCCTTTCATGAGTATCTGTCATTGTTCTAGCACCTGCGTCTTGAGAGTGTGAGATGTCTGTAGTACTCGTCTCCCACAATGTCCCCATGAAGTAAAGTCTGACCTTTATTAGTTACTTGAAAATATGGGACGACAGCTCTCAAGTAGGCCAGTTCTTTTTTAAGGCCTGTATAAACCCAAACAGACACTGAATTTTAGGCTGCGACTGCAGGTTGTCATAAAGAAAACTGCTAATCACCAAAGCTACCTCAACTTTAATGTGAACAGAATTCTAATCCAAATTAATTAGCTCAATTTAAAGAGGAGTAGGTCTTTATTTTAAAACAGAAATTCCTTAGGATGCACTTCTAAATCCATATTTAGATACACAAATGCCTGGGTTTTCAGTTGTGGGCAGACCCCAGGAGCAAACCGCCAAGCTGTATACTGAAAGGAGTGCTGCATCTAACTCACACAGGGTTTGCTCATGCACAGAATAATTGAGAAAGAGAATGGGTCACAAGCAAAAGGCCTCAAAGGGAAAAAAAAAAGAAAACTAAGAGCTTCTCTGTATGTATTATGACAGTTCATGAGTTCATGGGAACTGGCTAAGACAGCTGCAGCCTGCAGCAAACACTAGGAGCTATGCCAGAAGAACTACACCAGCTGCAGGTCTCCCACCTCACTTCTTGCTGACTAAAGTTCATCTTCTTCCCCTACCATAGCAGGAGCTCCCATAAAGTGAAGGTCCATATCACACAAGATATTCCCAGTTGCTTTTGTGAAATCTTTCTCTCTGAAACAACAGGACTATCTTTGTTTGGCCATACAGGTACTGGAGAACTAGAGTCAAGAAACAGAATTTTGAGCCTAGAGATCTAGCCAAAGTATCTGGCAAATTCAAGGTATTAAATTTACAGTGGCAGCAGGATGTGGCAAGAGTGCTTTTGTTATTTATCTGCTCTGTCTTTATAATAGAATTTAATCTTCCTTTGTGTGCTAAAAAAATGGTGAAAACCATAGCTGCCAGCTTTCCTCTCAGAGAGGAGGATTATTAATTGTTCACCGAAGGAGAAAAAACCAACAATGGTGACAACCACAGAGATAGGGCACTGACTGCCTCCCCTCTCAGCTGGAGGGGTCATGTGAAGATAAAGACCAAACCTGTAGAAGAATTAAATGGAGGTGGGGGAAACAGGGAGGGCAGTGAAGCGCGTTACTGGCTGCAGGGCAGTGTTTCACTTCTAGAAGTAATTCAGCTTGATATTTCACTTAACACACTGTAACCTTTTAGCCATAACCTACAAGGCACTAAAGGACAACTTCATCTGCAGTTTCATGGCTCTTACAGCTCATGCTCATTGCTCTCTGCTTTCAAATGAGAGGTATTACCTAAAGTACATAATACTTCTGGAGCCTAAAGCAAGTACAGCTTTCTTCCTTGGCCAAATTACCACTTATGCATGCCCTCCAAAACTGAACATACAGGTTCTTCTAATTTACTAAAATGTTGGAATGGTGCTTATTTTCTCCTTGGTTTATATGCACATAGACATAAACACATTTTTTTTTAGACACGTTTGCCTGAATCAGCTATTCAGCCTTTTCTCTACAGGACACGAAAGTATTTAAAATAGAAAGGATTCATACCAGGTCTTCATTTCACTGAGGGAGAAGTGGCTTGCATAGGTCACAGGATCAGAGTTACAGCTGCTTGGAAATTGTGTGTGCTTATGGTGTTGTTGTGCGGGAAATAAGCATATAAGGTTGCATATTGCATGGGCATAAGGAGATAGTCAAAGGAATGATGAGTTGAAGAAATGAAATCATTCTAAGCACAGAGACTTCTATCAGTTTTATCTTGTGGGAATGTGTAAGGATTACATCCCACACTTGGAAGGCCCTTTCTCTCTGACAGGTTCATAGTTCTGTTGGAATGTACTTGTAGGAGGATGTGCTTGTAGCAGAGGGGTAAGCCCAAGCAGATGCATCAATAGTGAGCTTCCAGCATCAAGACAGAGACCTTGAACTGGTCTCTGTAACAGACAAGGAACCAGAACTGATGACTGAGCACTGAGATGATATATCCGCCCATGCCTTTGTATCTAAGAAGGGCAGAAGCTTCATTTTGCTCTGGTCTTATGCTTGAAAGAGTATATAATCTCTAGTTAAGAGGAGCAGAATGTTAGGAAGTTAAGCAAAGGCTAGACAGATCCTGGTGCAATTTCCTGTCCAGCAAACTGACTGTATGATCACCTGTGAACACCCACAGAGTAAGATGGACTTTAGGCAAGTAAGTATAACAAAAATAAAACAAACAAAAAATCAGTTTATCTGATTAGATATCTATATATCCATTGGTGACTGTGCTTTTAGCAGAAATTAGCTTTGTTGTTGCACATGCTCATGTGTTTCTTTGGGCAACAACACACTTGTCACATCTGTCTCATGCTATTTGGGACTAACAAAATAAGATTTTGTGCATATAGGTCTACTGAGGTCTGACAGAAGATGGCTCCCTGGCAAAATGGCAGAAAAGCAAAGAAATTATGACCATTTCACAAAGTGGCCTCATCTTTTTCACAATGGTTCAACAAGGAATGCAAGTATGCCAGAAAAGTGAGTTAGCTGTGGATAGACTTCTCTGAAACAAGGTACTGCATTTCCAGTCTTTCTTCTGGCCTGTAGGATTATTCCGAAAGAGATTTTTCTGTACAACTGATCTTCATAGTTACAGCTTTTGTACACCAGAGCCTGAGTGGGATCAAACAGGCTTATGTAATAATTATACAAGGAAGACTCAGGGATTAATTCCACTGTCACTGCACCAGAAGAAAACCTGCACCCTTTTCTTCCACATTACTATGGATTTCTAGAAATAATTTTCCAAAGGACACCTGAAGATCTCTCCAATCTTTTTCTTTTAACTCCACAACTACTTTCACAGGTCTGTTCTTTAGCCATTACATATTGGCAGTTTCTCTTTCCTTCCTGACCAACACATTTTCTGCTGGGTAATGTGAGACCACCATGCTGTCTGCAGTGATGGGTCTTGTTACTCACTGAGGAAGAGATCAGCAGAGCCAAGCAGCTGGTAGGACAGTGCAGTCCCTTGTTATCAGCAAGTAGTTTCTCCACAATGCTTCAAAACTGTTTTTTTAAAGGTACATCACAACTAATACTAAATATCCCAGTACCATCTATGTGGCAAAAGCAATTTTTCAGAAGGCTTTCATTTTAAGACTAAGTTGGCTCACTATACAGTAAAAGTGAGATTGGTTTGTCCTAAAATACTCCAGAACTGTACTGGGAGAAAATCACAGCAAATTTCATACAAACCAAATTATTCTCTTAACTTTAATTAGACAAGGATTTCACATATAGCCTATTAGCATTTAATAGATATTGATAGCTTTAAGAAATAAGCCAATCTTAGGGAAAGTCTATTTCTTCTTAAGAAAGAAAAAGTACAATTTTAAACTAAATTCTAAACCCATTTATTTCTACTAGCATAGATGCATTATAAGGGAAATAAATACTTTAAGAGTACAGTACAAAATCAAACTGCAGTTTCATACCTGTCCATCTGTCCCAATGGTGCCTCCACAATCTGTGAGGAGCTCAGACATGTCATAGTAGCTAACAAACTCCCATAAACAGGCTTCCAGGTTCAGATTGCGGTAGAAGCGCAAGGTGTTGAAGCCTCTAATTGTTGGGCTGTATTGATAGGGTATGGTCTCTCCGATCACATCTGGATTCTTGGTAGCGTCAGTTAAAAAACCATGGTGGGTCTTCACTTCTGTGTAATCCAACAAGTTGGAACATTTATGGTTGCCAACTCTAGTTCCATCAGGGCTAAGTGTCAGCTCAAAGTTGGAGAGTTCTCTTGTAGAAATAACAGGCAGCATGCCTAAAAAACATTAATTTATAGCACTATCACTAAATGCCACTAAATGGTCAGAGCTGCTTAATTTAGCCAGACTTTGTTAAACACTAAGCATGTTATGCAGTGCTTCTGTATTATGTACTTAGAACAATTACTATACTTTAGAATAAAAAGAAAATTTATATGCTGTGTGTATGAGAATGTTACCCACAATAAATATGCCTGTATACTATGAAAAGCCAAGTAAAATATTTTGAAACATAATATTTAAACAAATTAACATTCAACATATTAATATTTCAACATATTATTTGGTTAAAATTTGGTATGATCTTTTTAGAAGCCTGTAGGATTTAAATGGTATATTTCTATGCACTTCAAAGGAGTTCTACAAAGCATAGGTCTAGCCCAATTTATATAAATTATGCAATTAATCTGAAAACACTTAATCTTCACACCAGAGATTATGTATCAATACAGTATTTTATGCATCTTGTTGTAAACTGCACCTGTTCTGTTCATAACATTTTTCTCTGGTCCCATGTGTTAAAAGATTATATTATTATTTCTATTTAAAATCATATGACCAATAAAATAGCTCAAATAGCAGCATGTTGTATGAGTTCTCTTAACTCCACAGCTGATTTTCTCATACCATCAATATGTGGCATTGTGACTGTCAGTTTGATGAGGTTGGTATAATCAGGATCTTCTGGGCCAGTATAGCGCAATTTGGCAGAGAATGGTTCTGCTCCAACTACTCCTGATATTCGAGGCTGACAAAGACCTAATGGAAAAATGAGAAAGTAATCTTACTTTATGTCCAGAGGAAACAATCTATACTTTTCCTTGCACTATTATAGATGTACATTTTTTTACCACTGTACAGGTTTCTGAAACAAGGAGAATTTTCTTAATTGTCTAGAATTTTCTTGAAACAATTTGAGAAGCATTTACTAGAGGTTTGAACAGGAATTTATGCCAAAGAGGATTCAAACAGAAATCATTACTCGATCAACTGGACCACATTTTCAGAAGAATGTGATGATGCTGCATCCGTACCTTTTCAGTTGTGTGTGTCAACCAGACTTGCAAAGTCAAGTGTCAAGTACCCTACTTCCTTAGTAGCCTACTTCAGAGGCATATGTTTTATTTCCTTCCACCCTCTTAGGCATGTGCACAGCTTTATGGAAGATACCTGCTCAGTGTTCAGTTGTTTTTGGCACTGCCTTGAGGTGTGTACCTATATAAGCCCTCACCGGACTATATGAGCCTCCTGTTCCACTAGTGACAAAAACTTAGTTAGAATAATTGTATCAAAGGATGTCTAGAAATACTGTGCTCAAAGTAGAGTCCGCTTCAAAGTTAGATCAAATTGCTTAGGGCCTTGTTCATTTGAATTCTGAATTTCTCAAAAAATAGGAGAATGTAAAATTTATTTTGGCAATCCTTTCCAGTGTTAGTTCAGTGTGTTCTGGTATTAATCTTGGTTTGTAGGACCAGAAAATTAGGTTTGCAGCCATACGGTCTGATATATATGCAACTTCTAGTTGCATAGTTCAATGCAGAAGTATTTGCATTCTATACACAAGAATCACAGCACTTTGGAAACTTCTGGCAGGAGGAAACAAAATTTCTTTTCTGCACATGATAGCTTTTTGTTTGTTTGTTTATTGGTTTTGTTTTTTTCTTCAAATGCAAGTAAGATGTGCTAAACAGACTACATACATATTTTTTTCACAACCTGACTTATTTTTTTGAGAATTTGGTCACTGGAGGTCAGGCATCCTCAAAGTGGAAAATATTCAGGATTTTGGCAGGTTGCTTTGATCACTGCACTTCTTTCTTTCCACATCACAAGTTAGCTCAGGTACTGGAAGTAATGTATGCACGACAACTCATTCCTGAGCCTGAGCTAATCAGCTCTGCTAATTTGTCAAGTGTAATCCAAATAATGCATTATAACACTAACAGCCAGTCTGTTTCATATAACAAAACCAGACCACAAGGTGGTCTGCCTTTAACACGCACTACACGGCACCTTGTAGACAATACTCTTAGGCAAAGTCCTCTTTAGAGTGTAGAATTCCTGAGAGTGCAAAGATGACTTGAGCATACAGTCAAAGTATGAATAAAAGACAGGGGTAAATACAAATTCTATTCATTAAGCTGCTTAAAGCCCTAAATGAGTAGTAAATATAATGTTTTAACGAAAACATTTACTTGGAAAGGCCAAGGAAATGAAAATGATATTGCAAATGAACAAGCATGACACCTATCTCACAAAACTGTAAGAATTAATGTATCTAGAGAAGCAGAATCACAAAGACCGCAACATGGCTGCAAAAGGGTAATAAAATACAATGGTTTGCAATTTACTTTCATTGCTGATAATTACTCATTCTCCACATTATACAATAAACGGAAGTATCTGTGATTTCTACAACAAAATAGCATATTCTATCAGACTGAACTGATGTGCATGTCAGTGTTTTACCTCTGCTTCATAATGTTATTCGGCACAAGTTCTGTGAAAAGAGCTGGCTGGGAAAAGGAGGTAGACTACAGTAACTCTGCTGGTCAAGAGAATGCAGCATCAGTTCAGTATTGGTTAGGTGTCAGAGAATCAGAGAGAGACCAAGAGAGTATCAGAGAAAGAAGAAGGATAAATATTATGAATATCTCAACTGTGAACAAATTTTGTCCGTACCCTGTTACTGGGCACCATTTGCTTTAGCCCTGATTCAAGGAAGACACTGATTCTCACGTTCCCAATGAGGCTCTTCTTCTGGCTAGGCATTCATAATAGCACCTTCATGTGGGTTCTTCAGTATCTAATAGGAGCTGAGATTGTCCTGCATTATTACTACAGCTGAGTTCAAAAGCCAAGAGACAAGGTTTCACTGATTCCAATGCACATTATAGATTGTTCTCATGAACATACAAGTTTGCTGTGTGGATTATTATTTAAAGATGTGGAAACCAGCAAAGATGAAGAACATTTTCTTTATACAATTTTTTGCTGTGTTAAGAGTTTTTTCACCACCTCTATAAACAACAGAAGAAAAGCTGAGACTGTAATGTTAAAATGTCAGATCATGTAATCAGGTTTTGTTACAAGGGAATTTGGGATCCGAAAGACATCTGTGATTTTTGCATTAGGTGATGGTGTCTTACCTTCTGATGTGCTTATAGTTACAATAGGGCTCATAAGCTCAAGACCCTCATTCCCATCTGAATTCACAGCCCGAGCTGCACACTGGACACGAGAACCAGCTTGAAAGTAAATGGAGTCAAGCGTAATCATCTTAGAGGAAGTGAAGAAGGTGTCAAAGTCAACCTCTTTCATGGGGCTAGTCACACCATCAGGGCCAGTGGGTGCACTTACAAGCCACCGGTATCGTGTCAGAGTATTATTGATGTTCTCACTGGCACATATAGAACCAGTCTTGTCAAAGTCTTCATATTTAGGATTGCAAGCCTGCAGAATAAGGCACATATGTTAATTTATTTGCTTCATGGCAAAGGAATTTTAAGTTACCAAGGCACAAAACTCAACAACATGGAACTGACAATCCTAGTAAATCTCTTAAGAAATCACCTTATTTTGACAGTGATGCTTTTAGCTCTCTCATGGTAGATTAAAAGGAATATTTAATTATGCTTATTGAAAGCAAAATATTCTTTTAAATTATGATTTATAGTCAAAAGTTATTAAGGCATAATGGCATAGTTATTAAGGCATAAACTATGCTACACACACTACTTTAAATTTAATTTCTCCCTTTGATCTAATTCTGCAAATATACTTCGTATTTCAACATCTCTTTTTTCTTTTTGTTTTAAATTTAGGAGAACTGTTCAACATATGATACATTCCTGTGCATAAGGAATGTGTGAGAAACAAACTGAAGATACAGATGGACAAAAACATTCCTCAATGCGTATGAATATTCACGCAAACTTTTCAGTTGCAAAATTACAATGAAAGAAGTATGTGGTCCTTCAGCAAACGGTATTAATTTTTCAAACTGTGGCACTCATTCTAAACAATGGTTCATCTGTCATCTCCAGTGATTTTAACTCTGCAAATTAAGGCAAGCTAATGCAGGAAATAGTAAGGTCATGCAATCATAGACATAGAGTAAGTGTCAATTTCAAACTGTTTTTAGTGAGGAACAAGTGAAACATCTTTCTATGGTTTTTGTCCTCCTGAAAACAGACTCATTATCCAGACAAATTAGATTAGCTCTGAGGATAGTTCTAGCTTGAAGTCATATGTGACTCACCACAATATGGATTAATCCTATCCCATCTATAATTAATATTTGGGTACTTAAAATTCACAGAGCAAAATGTATATACTGATTTTGTTCCACTTTTCCACAGAGATACTCACTGTGATACAGATGACAGGATAGCCCGCTATGGGTCTGGTTCTGTCTTTGGCTCTAGAAGTATCATCATATATCAAAAGGGATGCAACTTGAGGAACAGAGGGAAAGGTGACATCTGCCATGCTGTTAGTTTCTTCGATGTAAACAATGGCCTTGGCTGTCTGACAATGAAAAGATGGAAACAGTTCTCTGTGAAAATTTAAACAAATAAGGGCATTCAAGCTGGACCTTGATCAGACTATGTCTAAGCCTTTGAAACATTGTCCCAAAAGAAGGTCTAAAACCTCAACTGGATGAGCTACTGCAAAACAGTTGAGGCACTAGAAAGTATATTGCAAAGTGCAAAAGGAAGAGCTAAAACGATTTTTTGTCTTTTCAGAACACTGAAGATTCCAGGCCCTTTAGCCTTGTGTCCTAGCTTTCTTAAACCACTTCAGTATTCTGGTAGAGCCCTAGTGTGCACTGTATGCTTTAAAGCGTGGGGGAAATGGGGTGGTTGTCCCACAAACAAAACAAAGGCTGTGTCTCTTCTGGTCAGCTATCTGGAGTCAGACTATGTATGGTGTGACACTGATGAAGCAGCTGAAGAGTTTAAAGAACAATCAGAGGAATATACCTATTGAAATTAAAAGTATGTGTGATATAAATTGCTAAATAATGAGAATTTGTGACTATTTCATCTCACACACCAAGAATAATATTAAGAGGGTTTTGAAAGCAGAAGTTATATTTCACCTGATTGCTCTTTTTATAGCATTGAGGTTATATTGTATTGGTATAGAGTCTTTCCAAGAGGATGTCAGTCTCTAGGACTGATGGTGTGAGGAGAATGTGTCTGGAATTATATCTTGAATACTTCAGTCTTTCATTGACTCCAAGACCCCATGAACACCATTGCCTCGGCAATAAACTGTTTTAGATAGGTGCCACTGTGTCATCTGGGATGATCTTCTTTGTCTTTTAAGACACAAGCCAAGATGGCATGAATAAACCGTAAAAGAAGAGTGAAGCTATGAGCCACAAAGCAAGAGGTCTGTTTACCATATTTTGTTGTTTGGGACTTTGCATGTGTTTGTTACCTGTATTTCTGCAACCATGTTCTCATCAGGTTTCAGATGAACAGTGAAGGCTTCTCTCATCTCCCTTACTCCATCAAAGAGAACTTCAATTTCCACAAAGTGCTGTGTTTCACCCTCCTTAAACTCAATTTCTAAAAAATAACGAGACACTTAAAACCAAATCTGCTGCTCATAACAAGTTGTGATTCTAGGCCCAGCCATGAGAGGTGGCAGCTAATACTCACTTTTCAAATTACAGATGGTTGTACATTTAGTTTAACCCATTTGATGCTAAAGATAATAATAATGAATAGCAGTGGACACATGAAAATCACTGAAAATGAGGCATTCTCACCATCAAGAAATTTTCAAAGATTAAGATTTAGTCTAACAGAATTCGATATTTTTAAATTATCTGGTACTAATTACATAACTGTTGGTAACACATGTGAATGACCAAAAGACTAGAATTCTACAAAAAATGTATTGAGACGTCTTGCTCAAGCAATATTCATTTAAATGTAATGCTACATAGAAAAAATAAGGCAAAACCTGGAGTTACACAAGATCTGGCAGATC
The DNA here is from genome assembly GCF_000695815.1 of Acanthisitta chloris. Taxonomy (NCBI): domain Eukaryota; kingdom Metazoa; phylum Chordata; class Aves; order Passeriformes; family Acanthisittidae; genus Acanthisitta; species Acanthisitta chloris. Next base: position 32,463 of record NW_008676328.1, read on the forward strand.
CCAGAGGGCTGTGATCAGTGGCACAGAGTCTAGTTAGAGGCCTGTCACTAGTGATGTTCCCCAGCATTCTATACTGGGCCCAGTATTGTTTAACTGGTTCATCAATGACTTGGACGAGGGGACAGAGTTGCCTTTTCAGCAAGTTCACTGATAATACAAAAAGGGAGGGAGGAGTGGCTGATACCTCTGAGTGCTGTGCTGCCCTTTAGAGGCACCTCAACAGTTTGGAGAGATGGGCAGAGCAGAACCAATGGAAATTCAACAAGGGCAAATGTGGGTCCTGCACCTGGGGAGGAATAACCCTGAGCACCAGTACATGTTGGGCAGAGACCTGCTGGAGAGCAGTTCTGTGGAGAAGGACCTCAGGGTCATGGTGGACAACAAGCTGTCCATGAGCCTACAGTGTGCCCTTGTGGCTAAGAAAGCCAGTGGAATCCTGGGATGTATTAGGAAGAGCATTGCCAGCAGGTCAAGGGAGATGATCCTGCGCCTCTACTCAGCCTTCATGAGGCCACATTTGGAGTATTGTGTCTGATCAGTTCTGGGCTCCTCAGTACAAGAGATGCATGAAGCTCCTAGAGTGGGTCCAGTGGAGGGCAGCAAGGATGATTAAGGGACTGGAACATGTCTCTTACAAGAAAAGGCTGAGGGAGCTGGGCCTGTTCAGCCTCGAGAAGAGAAGACTGAGAGGGGACCTCATCTACATACACAAGTATCTGAAGGGAGGGTGCCAAGAAGATAAAGCCAGGTTCTTCTTGGTGGTCCAAACCAATAAGACAAGAGGCAATGGACAGAAATTGATGCACAGGAAGTTCCACTTGAATACAAGGAAGAACTTCTTTACTGTGCAAGTCACTGTGCACTGGAACAGATTGCTCAGAGAGGTTGTGGATTCTCCCTCGCTGAAGATATTCAAGAATCATCTGGATGCAATCCTGTGCCATGTGCACTAGAATAACCCTGCTTAAGCAGGGAGGTTGGACCAGATGACCCACTGTGGTCCCTTCCAACCTGACCAATTCTGTGATTCTGTGAGTACTGTATTTCAAAATCATTGTCTTCGAAAAAACTTTGGAGGTCATGGTAGATAAAAAGCTTAGTCTTAGCTGATCACATTGGGTTTGCATGGCAAGGTTTTGGTACTGGAGAGGCAGGGCTGCAGGGGTCGTTTCTCTGAGAAGATACCAGAAGCTTCCCCTATGTCCAAAAGAGCAGTGCCAAACAGCTCCAAGGTAGACCCACCACTGGCCAAGTGGGAAGCTTGTGCTGGAGCAGGATCCTGGCAGGACCTGTGGCCCTGTGGAGAGAGAAGGCCATACCGGAGCAGGTTTGATAGCAGGACTTGTGACCCCATGGGGGACTCGCACTGGAGCAGTTTGTGATGAACTGCAGGCCAGGGGAACAACCCACAATGTAGTTTGTGGAGGACTGTTTCTTGTGGGTGGGACCTCATGCTGGAGTAGGGAAGTGTAAGGAGGAAGAAAGGTCAGAAATAGCATGTGATGAACTGACTGCAACCCCCATTCCCCATTCCGCATCCCCTTGAGTCGCTCAGAGATAAAGAATTTGAAAGTGAAGTTAAGCCCAGGAAGAAAAGAGGGGTGGGAAGAGGTGTTCTAAGATCTAGTCTTAATTCTCACTACCCTACTCTGATTTGACTGGTAATCAATGAAACTCATTTCCCCGAGTCAAGTCTGTTTAGCCCATGAGGGTAATTGGTAAGTGATCTCTTCCTGTTCATATCTCAACCCATGAGCCTTTCACTGTATTTTCTCTTCCCTCTCTAGCTGAGGTAGGGGATTGATAGAGCAGCTTTGGTGGGCACTTGCTGCCCAGCCAAGGTTAATCCACCACACTGACACAGTTGTAGAGTACTATGATTCTTGACTGTATTAATGACTAAAGAAACAAAAAGTATAGAAACTATTTAACATTTGTGTCTGGAATGGGTAAGAGAGATACTAAAATAATAGATGCATTTCTACTATTTTTATTTTTAAAGGATGTCAAATTAACTGAAGATGGTACAAAAATAACCAAGAGAAACTAAGGACCTGAAGGAAAAAGAAAAGACTTGCAGCAAGTGATGTTCTTGCTGCATATTGAAACACCATCACAAACAATATATACCAGGTGCTAAAGAGCTCTGCACTCTAAAGTGACAGGCACAATAAGCAGTAGTGCATTAGAGCTGAAGTGGGCAATAAGGCACAGATAGGTGATAGGGACTGGTCAGTGAAGCAAAATGCTAAGAAACACTCTTCGTCTCCCATGCCTTCAAACCAAGACTGGACGCCCTTTCTACCGGATATATTTCCTCTAACCAAAGTTATTGGGCTCAATACAGAAGTAACTGGGGAAAACTGGGAGAATCTTACAATCCACAGTGAGTCTGATTAAGCGATCTAATGATCCTTCTAAGCCCTAAGTGTTATTAAGCCATGAAAATACTCTTTGTGGTAACATGCTGCATGATAGCTAAGAATTTTACACATTTTCAGTTTGTCACATTTCTTTCAGAAAACCCAAATAAGAATGTGGGTTTAGTCCCCACAACTGAATAGGCAGGTTCTCTAAACCCACAGGTATTCTGAAACCTGTGGGGAAATCCTGCACATCACAGACCTTTCTCAAAGGCTTCTGGGCAGAGGCTGAGAGCCTCTTGTTCTGGAGTAGCATGTTTCCCTTGAAAACTTTGCTCCCATGTGCTGTCGGTGCACAGCAGGGAAGGTGTCAGCACGGCAATGCCCATAGGTAACACATATAGGGTAAGTATTAGCTGACACTAAAAGTTCTTGCAGTTTTCAGAAGGAAAGTAAGAGTATAAAAAGCAGGAGCTAAAGTGACGAATTAGCAAGCTCTGGGTTTATAATTTTCTTACTGCTAGCAAATTTTCTCTTTGGATATCACTAGAGGCAAATGCCTCTTCTATGGAATTTGAAGATAAACCAACATTGTTGCTGGATTTTCAAAGATAAGTCCTATCTTTCAGCTGGACTGGACACCAAAAGAGCTTATCCAAAACTGTGAAAACACTCCAGCAATGAATGATTAATCTTAAAACACAGATTGGTATCATGTATTATCATAAACTTGAGAAGGAAAAAAAACCCATAATGCTATAAACTCCATTAGTCATTCACTAAACTATGTGGGTGGGCTATTAATGGAAAGAAGTTTATCAGCTAAGAAATTTCTCATTCTGTTGCACAACTTTTCTCCTCATTCATTACTAGTACGGAACAGCAGGCACTGAATTGCAGAAATACAGAAAGAAAGTTTTACTTTTATCAATGTAGAAAAATAAAGAGAAATAGACATTAATTCCTACATAGAGCAAAAGACATTAGCTTAATGAATCACTCAAGAAACAACCACACAATCATATCCTATGAATACATGTATCTTCAGAGTAATGGTGTTACACTTTGGAAATATTACTAAGTTAGCACTCACACATTTCTTCCACAATTACCTGAGCTACAGATATTTTCAAAGGAGTCACAATTCATTCATATATATCTTTACTGATAACTAGTATTCCAAGAGCAATTGGCTGTTGCATACCACACTGAATTTGAATAACAAAACACATTATGGGATGTGGTTGCAAAGCATTCTATTCATAAAGTTATTTCATTTTTCAGACATTATGCCACAGTCATGAATGAAAGTAAACAGTAGTATGTGATAATTGTCTTAATGATCCTACCTTCTGATATAGGGTGATAGTCTACTCCAGAAGTAGCAGATCCATCCTTTGTATGAACTCTGACAACAGAAACCTTAGAAGTGTCTCCCAGACGAAGCACTGGGATTTTTACAACTGCTACTTGCCTTATGTCCCTTGGTTCACTCACACTAAATTTGGTCTCACCAAACTTAATAATAGCCTCTGTAATAGAAGAAAAAAAAGTTTTTAGAGCACACAAATAGGCTTCCAAAAGCCAATAACAACAAAATATTCCCTTACTGTCTGCATCATCTTGAATCTTTATCAGCGTCTCGTTTTGTTCGCCAATAGAGGCACCAAAGGAAGAATCACTTCTTGGAGTGCCAAGAACCAGACGTAGTTCTTCCTCTTCTTCGTGGAAACTATCATCCATAAGCACCAGTGTGCAAGGCTTCTCAGTTTCACCTGCAAGCATTCTGAAGGTAATATCAGGTAGAACTTAGGTGTTCTTTGCTTTATTACAGCACTTATTTCCAAGCTCAAGGAACCAGAGGCTGCTTCTGTTGGCCAAGGCATCCCCCTTGACACCATATACATTAATGAGTAATTACAATAGTGAAAGCAGAATTAGTAATCACTACCTTTCTACCAAAACTCATTAAAGTGGAATCCCCCATTTTGGGACTTCTCTAAGCCAAGTTTCTATTGGGTATATCCACTTTACATGTATTACTCCTTTTGTTTTATATTAGAAGAAAAGACTCTTTTTCGCAGTGAGCTTTTCCACAGAGTACATTTAAAAAATAAATACTTGCACAAGGAGGCAGAGTAATAAAAATTTCACTAATACCAACAGTAATTTTGTACTGAAATCTTATATTTAAACTCTCTTCTGACTGGACACTCTCCAACTGTATGGACCTTTGCTTACATTATTGCAATCATTTTTAAAGTCTTTTGACCTCCCACTGATTACAAGTGACAATGAATACTGCCTTTAAAATGCTTTAGAGCAGCAAAACACTCAATTTGTGTACTCACAAATCAGTGTGCCGAGACTTACTAGATGTTCAGAAACTCTGGGAAAGAGGCTTTGACTTAGGCCTTCTACAAGAGCAGCAAGAGTTGTGAGTACTGTGCAGAGAGAGTGTCTGGCACCCAGTGCCAGACTTTGTGGGCTCATCGTCATGAGAATAACTCCACACCCCAGACAAAAGGAACAACACAGGACAAGAGAGATGAGGTCAATTTACAGTATTTTTTCATCATTATACATGCAAATACGATCAAGGCTCTTCAAGATGAAGAACCAGACCAGGATGTTGACTATTCATTTTCTGGTTGCTTTTTTTCCTCCTATAGAAAATAAATTATCCATTAGGAGGAGAAAAAAAAATCAAAATATTAATCCTAGTCATTGCTACATGGGAAATATGAAAACTGAAATGAAACTGCTGCATATTAAACAGGCCTAAGAAGCTTGTGGAAACAAGGCATAATTCTATCAGACCTCTTTGCTCCTTGTCTTCATGGCAGAGCAACACCCAAAAAAAGAGAAAGGGACCCAGATACTTTAATTCTTACAAGTTTGACTCTTTCTTTGTTGCACAGAACCGATGGAAAAGGTGTAGGGTACATTACAGCACTAAAAGCTGAGGCCAGCTCTAACTAAAGACCGAACAATTCTTTCAAGAGAACTATGATAAACGTTTACAGAAATATGAATGTTGTCATTTCTGTGCTAAAGGCATACCAAAGATTTTATGCTGATGACAGAACTTGTTTAGGGCTTGTAAAAATATTACACGTGTGTAAACATCAAAGACTAAAAGATGAAACTGTCTTCTGCACAAATAGAAGGAATTAAGCAATATTCTTTCAAGTTAGAAACGTGATTTATTTTCTATTTCATCTCTGATGTGAGATATTAAGTACCTGACATTGGTGGGCTGTCTTAGGAAATCCTCAGTGGGATAAAAAAATTCAAACAGAAATCAGAGAGCTTTATCCTTGTTGAAAGATCTATTACTCATTTCAATGCAAGTCAAATGTATTTACCAGAAATCTGCTGAACAAAAAGCAGAACTTCTCAAGTTTCCTTTCTGACAGCAGATCTGTATTTCTACTCTGTTATGCTGAACCTGCTTTTGCACTCAGGCTGAAACTATATGAAGATATGTCCCTTTGGTTCTTATTGATTATTACTCTAGGTCAGAAGCGAAGCAAATAGAGGAAACAGCACTTCTGTGCACTCTTCTCATTGTGTATGAAAAAAATAAGCTCAGTTTTCCAGAATCGTCTTTTTGGCGCTACTTTAGAAGAAGACACAATTAAAACAAAATGAAGCAAAGGAAAGGAAAGGAAAGCAAAGAAAAGCAAAGCAAAACAAAACATGGTAGACTAAAGTCTTCTAAAACAAGATCGAGAACTTACCAGGAAGGAATGTGATGATGGAACTGTCAGTATTAGGACGTTCTTCAAAGTCCATCATTACCTGAGCTGAACCTTGTCTTGTATAGCATCTCACAGTGGATGTGTATCTGATATCCCCACTCCTATATATCATGGCAGAAATCTGTCCATCATTTTCATTGCCTACGTATACAGATTCTTTAAACTGCATCTTAGGCACTGGGCAGAAAAACACAAAAAGCATGTGTAAAGTATAACTGCAGAAGTTATCATAAGTTCCCTCCAGTATTTCAGATTTATTTATGTTACATTGCACTAGTTACATAAACAACCAGACAGCAAATGACTTAACATATCTCTAGCTGAAACAGATAGACTCACTAGCTTTGGTGTGATTCAAAAGGACAAATGCTATTTGTGTATTGCAGTCATCCATCTCCTGCATGAATACAAAAACGTTAAAAAAAAATTACTCACAATCGGACACTGAGTCATTAATGAAGATGGTGGCCTTGCTGGGCTCTCCAAGGGCAGCATTCATGGGCATCCTTAGCACAAGCTCAAACTTCTCAGTTCCTTCTAACACTGGCTGTCCAAGATCATCCAGAATTACCACATGAAATGTCTGCATATTGACTCCAGGGGAAAAATCCAGATTACGACTAATGCCTACGTAATCTACTCCAGCTACCAATGGAAAAGAGATAAAAATAGCATTATGCGTAATGAAAAATAAAAATATCTATCATTAGGCTTGTAGGCAAATCTATTTTGGCAGTATTTGCCAAATTCTGTCAGTCATGTAAAGCAAAACTATCTTTGGGCCATCTAAATTGGATTACATAATAAAACAAGTCAATATTAAACTAAATTTTTTTTAGTCTGTTCTGTTGCAAACCAACAATTATTCCAGAAAAACTAAATAAATTTGCTTGAGGTGAGAAATGAAAGTAAGTAAAAAGCTTTTGAAAAACTCCGGAAATGCAGCAAAGTCTTTTGGAGAGAAAATTCTTATCATTCTGTAACAAAGACGGAAGCTTTAAGACTAATACAAAAAGGGAAGGAGAAAGGGCCAGTGAGTTGATTGTAAGGAAGAAGTGCTGTTCAGAGGAGTTGTGTAAAACAGAATGAAGTGAAAACAAACAAATCAAATTCTGCTCAGACTGTATCAGGTGAGGTCTGGCACCTTAATGTTAAAGGCAGACTGATCTGGGTTTGGTTTGTTTGGTTTTAAGCTAAGCAAACCAATCCACAACACGCCAATGAGAAGAAAGCAAACAAAAGACACTGACTAAAACATGACACTATTTTGAAACCAAAGCATTAAAGGTATCTAGGACTTCAGGGAAGGATTGAGTTTTAACCTTCCTTTTTGAGGAGAATAAGCAGCTGAGCTGTTGAAACAAAGCTGTGGGGAAAACACTTTCATTGAAACTGAAATAAGGTTTAGAATTCTGTGAATTTGACAAAATTTGGCCAGATTAAAAGCCATCATCAGATGGGCACTTGTCTAGAGTCCTTGCCACTCTACTCCAGAGCCAAGCCTCCAAGGCAGGATGCCAGGAACAACAGCTTGGAGCAGCAGATCCATTGCTGCACTGTGTAAGACCAAGAACCAGGTTCATCGCTTTACAGGCAGCCAGCCCTGTCAGAGCTTTCATGCTGTGACCAACAGAGTAGAGAGCTCAAGAGCTGAGCCATTCCCAGTTTTAATCCTAGAAGTCCCGGCACAATGAATTAAGATTCTTTCTGTAAGGAAATACCTCCCCCCCAAAATAAAATAACTAAAATATTCAGGATTACATAAAGATATCAAATCATAAAAGCAACTTCTGAAATGAAGCCATCATATATTTTTTCCAGACTTCATAATTTTCATGAGAAGAATACATATATGTTAAGTGTGATACATATATATGATGTTTACATATTCCTGAAACAACAGTAAAGTTACACACAGGAGAAGCATCTAACGAAGATAAATTTTACACTGCCTCTATATGAATGTCTTAGTTTAAACACTATGATGGAGTATGCTAACACTTCATTCTGCAAAGGTTCTGTCAATACATCATTGAACTACACAGCTGTAGCAATTCTCATCCTGAACAGGATATTAGGTAAGAATTTCTCCTTGCCTACAGCAAAAATGAGAGAACTCTGCACACTGCCAGTGATTATAACTGTGCCCAGAGTATATTGCTGTCAAGGCAACAATCAACTGCCTTTGTAGCGTAGTGGTTTATATAAGGATTTGAACGCATTTCTTTTAGTGCTGTACGTCACAGTTGCTCCTAGTCCTATTGCTTTGAAATTCTATCACTACTTAGTTTATTCTAAGAAGAAAGATCTGCTAAGAACAGGAGTTATAAATTTCATCTTATGCAGTTGAAACTATCTTAAGGTCCAATGTACTAGCATTTGTGTTGAGATGTATTATGAAACTAGAGTAAAACAGTAACTTACCCTCTGCAGTTACTGGCTCAGATTTACGAGACCTCACTGTAACAGAGGCAGCTTTAGACAGATCTGTTCCAGTCCTCCAGACATGCACCTCAATGTAGCCAGCACTCTCATCAACATAGTATACATCATTTCCAAAGGAGAATGCTGGTTCTGGTGAAAGAACAATAATGTCCATAAATGTTTCTTTACCTTACATTGAAGTTAGGAAGAGAGCAGAAAATCCACATTAAACAATGGAGAGTAATTTGCTCTTATCAGTAAGAGAAATAAAGCTTTGGGGTTTTTTTAAAGTTTAGAATTCTTCTAGCAATTTTTGGCTTCTTTTCAAGTTTTGGCTTGCCTGGTTTTGGATAGCAATTGTTATATCAGCACTGTGCTCTTTTCCTTACCTCCTACATTTTCAACTTTGTATGTCAGCATATATGAATTTGTGTGCAAAACTAAATGTGGTATCTCATTAAACTTATTTTAGCTGAGTCCTGTGCACAAGCCAGAAAATTCCTTGCATTTTTCACATTGGTACAAACAGACAAAGATGAATACAGATAATGAAACCTTAACTTGAATGTTGTCACAGATTCTTGTTGCTAAAACCAGACTGGAACACACTATATAACTGAAGTTGCTTTTGGAAATGTTTTCCAGCTAACCAGAGGGGCAAATACTTAATTTTAGTTACCTCACATCTAGCATTTAAAAAAAAAAAATCAATCTTATTTCACATAAACTGGAATGTGAACAGTCTTTTATCTTAATACTGAAGTTCCACAGTTTGTAAGAAAGAAGAGCAAAAATCAAAGGAGGTTAAGTGCTATCCCACTTAACAGACATACTGTTTATCCTCATTTTTCCCTCCCTTTTTCAGTTTTTCTACCCACAGCAATTTCACAAAGTAAACAGGCTTAAAAACATAGCTCAACGTTATCCTGGATGTATATCATCTCCCCTTTTCTATCCATTCCTGTTTCAAGTACACAAGAGTAGTCATGCATCGCCAGTGCCTCAGTTTTCCCATCACACAGAAGAAACGACACCTACCTTCCCCAAGGGTAGGAAGAGCTACACAAGTTCTCTTTGCACTTCATCACAATTTTCTTCTGTCATCTTGTGATACTTTATTATAATGATGAGGCTACAATATCATATATGTGTTTGAAATACAATACAGCACATTACAATACAACTTGAATTCAGTTGACAAAGATCATAGCAATTGACCAGTGCTATATCAGTGGCAAGCATAGAAGAAAGTAAACATTCAAAGGAAATGACTCAAAAAGTTTATGGCTCTAGAGAGCTATGCCTAGCAAACAGAAAAGGTGCAACCTGCCCAAAGGAGGAGCTATGAATCCTTTTTAATGGTAAGTGCAAGCTGGGCCCATCATTTCCATGAGTCGGTCAAATTTTTATAAGATTCTATGTATGTTGCAAAAGCTGTGACTTCTATTACAATGGAACCAGTGTTTTGGGATTGAAGAACCACCTCAGCATACAGCAGCAATCTCCTCTGTGGTAGATTCCTGAACAATGTAAAATAGCAACTTAATTAAAATTAACGAGAAATAATATAAAGTTATTACCCAGTTATCACTAAGCCAAAACTTAATCTGAGAATGCAGCAGTTAATAAGCATTTTGGAACTGCATTTGATATCCAATAAGCAATTGGAAATTTTGGAGAAAATAATTTTCTCTTCTACGTTCAAGAATTTTCCTGTATTTCACAACTGATAAAATTAAAAAGAAAAAGCAAACAAATGAACCCCTTTAATATTTCTCAGCAGTGAAACAAATGCAGCTGCCTCTCTACTTATCTGCCAAAACTAAAATCACAGGCTGTAACAAACTGATGGAACTAAATGTATTTACTGAGAAATATTGCAGATTAATAGACCTCCTTGAGCTTTTGCAGGATGAAAGACAAACTCTGAAGAAGTCTCACTTTGGTAGCTTTCAGTTTCAAACTGATTTGGTTTTTTTTATTCAACAGTATGTGTATGTAATTCTGTGTGTGTTTGTGTGCACAGACAGACACATATCAATCTTTATTTGCCTATAGGGACTGGCTTGACAGTAGTTGCATTTATATTTGGGACTGTAAAGCTCTTACCTGAAACATTTTTAATAGAAGAACAGGATACCTGTACTCTGTTCCTTCTGTATAACTACTATGAACTTTGATGAGACCTCTACTTACAGGGATACTACAGTACTGGATATTAGATGTGCAAAGAAATGTGCCATTTCTGATATAGAGTGTTCTTCTAAAATTCGAAGCATGCATAAAGACTTATCCAGCCTCTAGAGGTTAAAAATACAGAATTCCAGCTAAGACCAAATGATTATGAATGTGCTAACAGTTAAAGGCAATTAAAAATACTATAAGTTCTAATATATGCCATTTCTTAAGTATTCTTAAAGTTTAGCACAATTTCCCAAATCTAATCTTGTTCCTATAATCCTGTTCTCTCTCTATTGACGTCCCAATGATTCCGGAATTTGATCTGGACTTGGCTGCACCTCATTTAAAGCACTTAAGTGAGAGGTACTTACTTTGAGCCTGCTTTCTCTGTTTGCAAGGACAGAGAGAGGCCATTCCAGGAGGTTTCCCAGCATAATGAACATACAGAAAGAGAGGTGGAATGGCTCACTCATTGCAATGAGAAAAATCTGAGGAGGTGTGAAAGCATTTCCTTCTACTCCCTGACTACCCAGGGAATTTAGATGATCTGCCTTAAACTAGATAGAAGATATAAAATAAAATGTTGTTCATTTCTTGTAGTGTTCTCCTAATGCTTGCTTTACTGCTGCTGAAGAAGAATCATTGCGCTGTTCATTCCTGTAGTCACAGCCAAACAAAAATGCCTAAACCCTCATCCAGCTTGCCTTGTATTTCCGAGTGAGTTTTTCACACTTTTTAAGGCATGTGTATTCAATGAAAAGACACATTCTACGTGGTTACCCATCCTAGGAAACAAATCCTTACAAATGTTTTCTAAGTTCATTTCCTGTAAGCTGTGTTAGTAGCTCCCCAGGGGAAGCAGAAAAGCCAAGCTACTAACAGGGAAAGCATTGTCTTGCTCAGGTCATGTCTGGAAAACACTCTGCTCAATGACTGCAGGCTCACTTACAGCAGACCTTTAATCTAGTAATCATTCTGAAGAGAGACTACTGCAAATTTAATGGTTCCTCTTAGAGAAATGAGAGGAAGTTTTCTAAGAGTTTTTTTGTTCAGAACCACAGATTTCACTGGCATGAAATTACAATAATCAGAGTAGAAAGGTTAGGAGCTTTAGTCCCAGGTTTCTTGGCACAGAAATGAAATCTTTGCCTTGCCTTTGTACTTAAGCAGTCAGGAGCACATCTCAACTACAGCACTTATCAATCGTCAAGCAGGAACAAACCACACTACTCGTGTTGTTAGGAATACGTCTATTTTTGAAGGTACATCAGAAAATCAATTTATAGCACAAAAATGTTTATTTCCAAGGAGGCTTTTGTTTTTAAAATTATATCCTGACAATCTGTTTTAGAGAGGCATGGCAAAAGAGTAGGTTGTAAAATATCCTGCTGGCAGGTAGTTAGGACGAACACAAAAAACCCAGACTCTTCCATGCTGACACCTTGAAGTCTTAAAACTAAAGTGAATTTCAGTGATACGTGCTACCAGTGAGGGACATACACATACGTTCACACAAACACACATATATATATTCTCAGGAGGAAAGAAATAATAGCAGAAAACAAACATGCCACTCTGACATATTTAGACAGTGGAACTAGTAGAAGCAGTCTTTACAAATGAACTCATGGCTGATCTTTTCTAGTGGTGCAAAAGTGTTTATTCCTATAAGTTTTTACCTTCTTTCTTTGCATGAAAAGTACGAACAAAGCAACGATGTGAACATTATGAGTTGCCAGAGCTAGCAAAGTCTGTTGTGGCAATGCAAGAAGGTGCAAAACAGTGCTTTGCAAAACAAGAAGCTTGTTCTGGTACAGTCTGGACATGCTAGTGCAATGCTGAGTCCAAAGTAATGAGTCCTGATGGCTGGCTCAGCTAATTAACTTGGACGTAACAACAAACATGCCAGGTTTCCTCTGGACCTGATCTTGCTCATACTCAGACAACATATACATCTCTACACAATACCTACTTGTGTTTCAGTGTCGCAGCTGGCATTAAATGACTGAGCTGCCAAGTCTCTAACAGAAGAGACTCTTCCTTTCTGAATATGAAGTGTGTGAGTTGTAGATAGACCAGCTTAGAACAGGAGTTCCATTAAAATTTGAGAGCATGGGCATGTACTGTTTAATAGCAGTAAAGGTCAACTTCTGTAATCTCTCTCATATATGCATGTTAATAGCAGCAAAAGAAGAGCTCAGAAAACCTGTCCATTACAAAAAGTTTATATTGTGATAATATCAAAGTGGACTTCAAAATCTGAAACTAGGTAGCAGAATTCTACAGCTATTTACGCATACTTGAAACTGTGCAAGCAAAAGTGCTTGCATTGAGCACAATGAATTTAATTTGCCAAGTCATTTATTTTTACTGAATGCTGTAGTGGCAGGGGTCAAGATTATAGTCAGAGCTCAGTTCTGGAGCAGGTACCTATTGTGCAAATGCCAATAGCTTTTTATTTGATGTGGTCAAAACAGATTACTTTTCAAAATTCATATGTTGCAATCTTAACAGCTTTTATGTTCTTAGCACCATTGTGGGAACTTTTGCAATCAAAAAGTAAATTCTCCTCAGAATAAAAATTACTAGGTTCAGCTAAACTGCCATAGACATTATCTCATGCAAATAATGTCTGCATTTCATTTGTCTCAACAGCCCATTTCTGTCTATCAACTTACAGAGAGGGTTTTTTAACAATACTGCAAACATTATAACAGGTAAAAGGTCAAACTCACACAAATGCAAGCTTTACCAAACTCAGTTTGATTTTGTAAGAAAATTACACATTTTTTTAAATCTACAATGGTAACGCCATATGCTGATTAGACTGGCTCATCACTTAATTACTCTCACTTTATGCAACTTAACCCCATTATTTCAGTAGAATAACACAGTGTGAATCAGTAACTGTGATAAACAACATTGTATGTGATTAATTTTTAATTAATTAATGACACATACTAATTCAGCATAGCTGTTTACATTTTAACTCACCCTGTATGTTAAAGTGCATTCATGCTTCAGTTTTTCTAGACACAAGAGCATCACAAGCAGCACCTGCCTGGAAGGCCTGGAATCTACACCTAACCTCTCTGCTACATCATAAGCAAAACTCAAATGTGAGCAAAATAGCACAGTAAAGGAAATAAATTACAGCTCTAGCTGCAAGACTGAGGATGGCAGTAAGATGGTTACAGTGAAACCTCATCTCTGGCCACCTACACTTTCTTTCTTGTCAGTCCCATCCCTGCTGCAAGGACAACCTGCAGTGTACTTTGCAGCCTGGAAAAAGAGCTAATTCTGATTTTGCATGATGTCGGGCTGCAATTCATAATGGTTCAGTAAAAAGTAGATGAGCTATAGAGTACGCCTGAGCAGTGGAGAATGAAGACATCTGAGTGTATGAAGCCATGCTGTGGCACACCTTGTTCAAGATGTGAACCTTTAAAGTGAAGATGAATTTTGCAACAATTAGTTAATTATTATGTACAAGATGGTAATGAACAGTCTTAAGTCATGTCCCAGCTACAACTGGCATTTCAGGAGAGAGGCTAATGTGTGAGTTTGACCGTTATAAGTGAGCTTCCCTTGCAACAATTAATTTACTTCTCTTGGTTTGCTAAGAAACATTACTACCTTTCCAAAACACCAAATGCATGAATTAAGGTATACATGAAAATATTTATTAGTAGAGTAGTATGTTATGATTCTTGCACAAACTCTCAGGTGTATAATCTACAGACCTTGATATCACTGGAACTATCACAGATGCCAGAGGATTTTTTCTTATGTTCAGTCAGAAGACAAGGCCAAAAGCTTTTTCCTGCTACAAGTACACCAAGCTCCAATCACTTGCCCAAACTATTCCATAATCCAGATAATTATATGTACCAATGGAAGTAAAAATATAAAGACTAACAGATGAAGAAACAAACACTTTGGAATCTGAGGACACACCCAAACATGATTGTATTGCCTGCAGCAACCATGGTCTTTCACATACCTTTTTCCTACTGGCTATACCTCCCACAGAGCCTGAAAGCAACTCAGAATCTTCTACATTCTCCATTTTTAAAATGAATTAGATTATTTTTATGTAGCAGGCTCAGGAAATGGCACCAGTAACAAATTCTCTGCAAACTGATGAAACAGAAGCAGACAGATAAGTGGAAAGGCTTGGCAGTAGTATTTAAATATACCACACACAAGGTATTTCACAAGGAGGCCAAGCCTGAAGGAGCTTACAGTCAGCAATTAATACATCAGATAAAAAATTAGGACTGCAAACAGAAATGGTAGGAGAAGCTGAGCAGCATTTTAGAAATCAGGCTATGCAAAGATATAGCATGTAGCTAATTCAAAATATGTTTTCCATACTTCAGTTGAGTAAATATTTTACCACTGGGCCTTGCTGAAAGAGCACTCTATGGAAAGGCTCTGAGCAAAATATTTGCAAAACAGAGGGTTTCTGATAAGAATATTTTCAGTTTTTCTCTTCCAAATCACATTCCTCCTACCTACACTCATATCAAGAAACAAAACCACAAAATTATAAACATTCTTTCTATGTATTTTTGTTTAAAATAATATGCAACATCATCCATGACTCCTATTTCTGAGATTTTACAGCCAAAAGTCATAGTGATACAGTTGTTTTCCCCCCAGTTGGTTGGCAAGTAGTATTAGTAAGGCTTTTGAATGATAAACAAGCATTTTATTCTTTGATAATGAGAGCTCTTAGGAAGATGGTGAGGGAATTCTGGAGGATCCATAGCAAAGACATAAAACCTTCATAAATGTAAGTGCTTGCTGAAAATGGGTGAGGTCCTTATGCAGAGAAAGCCACTAGACTGAGAAAAAGTCTAATTTGACCCAATAAAAGGTCAAAATAAATCCAAATTGTGCATTTTCTGAGACTGGTTTTTCATAGAATTATAGAATAGTTTGGGTCAGAAAGGAAATTCAAAGATTACCTAGTATGACCCCTCTGTCATGGACAGCAACGTCTTTCACTAGATCAGGTTACACAGCCCCATCCAACCCAGGCTTGAACACGTTCAGACACTGGGCATCTACAACTTCCCCTGCTTCACTGTTTCATCACCCTCATCTAAAAAATTTCTTGCTTATGTTCAATCTAATTTTACCTTCTTTCAGTTTAAAACCATTTCCCTCTGTCCTGTCAGTACAAGTCCTGGTAAAAAGTCTCTTTCCTTGTTGCTTAAGGACCCCTTTATGTATTCGAAGGCTGCAATGAGGTCTCCCTGGAGCCTTTTCTTCTCCAGGCTGAACAACCCCAATCTCTCAGACTTTCTTCATAGGAGAGATGTTGCAGCCCCCTAACAATTTTTATGGTCCTCCTTTGGGCCTGCTCCAACAGGCCCATGTCTTTATTGTGCTGAAGAACCCAGAGCGGGCTGCAATACTCTGTGTGGGGTCTCATAAGGACAGAGCAGAGGAGCTGAATTACCTCACTCAAACCATTGACCACGTTGCTTTTGATGTAGCCCAGATTATGACTGCATTTCTGGGCTAAAGAGCACACATTGCTGAGTCATGTCCAATTTTTCATCCAACAATATCCTCAAGTCTTCCTGTGCAGTGACAGGGGGATACCATTCATCCCCCAGCCTGTACTGATTTTTGAGGATTGTACCAACTCAGGTGCAGGACCTTGCACTTGGCCTTGTTGAACTTCATGAAGTTTGCATGAGGGCCCACTCCTCAAGCCTGAGAAGATCACTCTGGATGGCATCTCTTCCCTCAAGTCTGTCAACTGCACCAGGCAGCTAGGTGTCATCTGCAAACTTGCTCAGGCTGCACGAAATCCCACTATCTATGACGATGATGTCATTACATGAGGTTGGTCCCAGTAGAGACCCTTGAGGAGCACCACTCATTAGCAGTTTATGTTTGGACACTGAAACATTAAGTGCAAGCATTACGATGCAGCCATCCAGCTAATTTCTTATCCATCTAATGGTCCATAGGTCAAACTCACAGGGCTTCAATTTAGAGGTAAGAATGCTGGGGGGGACTGTATCAAAGGCCTTGAAGAAATTTAGATAGATGATATCTGTAGCATTTCCTCTGTCCACTGATACAGTTAGTCCCTCATAGAAGGCTACTAGGTTACTGAGGTACCACATGTCCTTGGTGAAGTCAGATTGGTTGTTTCTATTCACTTCTGTATTCCATGTATTTCCACATACTTTCCAGAGGGATCTCTTCCATAATCTTGCCAGACAGAGGTGATACTTAAATTCATTTTAACCAAATGAATTACAAATCTGAATCTTATCACAGCAGAAAATGTGTTTGGTTTCATTGAAGAACAAATGAAGACTAAAGGAAGCATTATTATTATAACTATCATTACTACAAATGTTGCATAGAAGAGGAATAGCATAACCGAGAAATGTAAAATACTTTGTTTTCCAGGTGGCTGTTGGTATTTGCTTATCATTTCTGGCACAGCCTGTACCACATTTTTAAAAGAAAATTATGATTCTGCCCATGCTTGTGGATAGTGTTACATCTGTTCTTCTGCCTATATGTATACACAGACTTTTCTGGGTTGGAGGCATCTTGACCATATCACAAGAGAGGCTAAGACACTGCCCCAATTCTGACTTTCGGTTTTTGCATTTTTACTATTCAGTCACAATGCTAGCTAGCTAAGTTGAGTTTGACAGAAACAATTACGGTCTTTTCTGCCCACATATAATGAGAACGTATTTAGCCCACAGATGTCTGAGCAGAAAAATATGCAAGAGACCTTCCACGGTCCCTTTACAGGAGCTACTCATCAGATAAGACAGAGAAGTGAAAACAGGGCAACAGCCAGACTTATCAGACCACAAAAGCAGAGCTCTAGGGACAGAACATATTCTCTGCTGTATGCTAAACCTTCTTGAATTCTGTCTTCTAGACTTCTGATCCCATTTGTGTGGGAGGGAAGACAAAAGAGTGACCTGGCAGACAGTGACGTGAGATAGTAACTGAATTAATTCTTTGAGGATTTACACATTCAGAAGGAGAACTGATGTCATTAAAGCCCAATGGGGTACAGTGGTTACAGTGTTCAGTATCTTTTGGGTCTTCAACGACTGATGAGTAAAATGGCAAAGTCTCAGTATAAGGGGATTCAGAGGAAGCAAGATGATCTGAAAATGCCTTAAGAAAACTGAATTGACCAAAATGTCCTACTCAACTCGATTATCCAAATCTTAAACAGACAAAGCACTCATCAGGTCACTAAATTCATGCCCTACAACCAGAAGTGACTAAGAAAAAAGGATTAATTTAGAATGTTTTGATAGGCATTCATTACATTTCTAAATACTCTATAATAAATGCAAGATCTGCAGTACAAAGACAAATGCCATAAAAAATACAACACACTACAGGAGACAGGTGAAAGAAAGATATTCAATGTACTCTTGAGTGAACTGTCATAAAAGAATGATTCCTCTCACCTATCATAGGAGCCTGGATCATAAGGTTGGACTATATACCTAGTTATTAAGCAGCTAAATGAAGATGAGATTAATCCAACATCTGCAGTTCATATATATACAGACATAAAATGGGTGTACCCCCCTCACACATAAAATAAACTGTCAGCAGCAAATAATGCTAGGAAAGCATATCACAAATGCACCTGGTTGCCTCTATAGTGTCCTACTGTAAGATATGACATTAATTTATTTCCGTGATAGACAGCAAACAGGGACTTTCCAAAATCTTTAAAGCTATCACCATAAATTGGACATTTTTCACTCTGTTGCACTGGTGATAATAAGAAGCTATTAGTAAAGAAAACTGGGAGTGTAAGATGTGTCATAAACTGGCTGTCATCCACTTTTTCCCTTGGTTATTTGCCAACCTGGCCACCTGCCACAGATTGGGGAGAGGGGTCATATAGAGATTTTACTTAATCAGAGGACAAAAGAAGTTAAAAGCTGCAGAAAAGTGCCAAAGACATCAGACCCACAAGCACTGTATAAACACAAAAGGAAGAAAGCAGTCAAAGACACATGTAGAGAGGAAAAAAGAACAAATTCATTATTTTAGCAATCTCCAGAGAATGGTGATGGACAGTTGGCCAAATAATGACTCTGGTCTGTAACACTGGGCATGATCTGCCTGTAGTGTTCAGGTTGAAATGAAAATTGGACAAATAGACTAACAGATGTTAACTATCAAAATCAACCAACCACCCATTCAGTTTAAAGTTATGGCATACCTATTGACGAAGAGAAAAAAACACATTTGATTGCCTGCCTTGGAGGACAGTGGAAATAAGGGGATTCCAGATAGCCTCAGGAGACAAGGATGTCCCTCCAACAAACTATGTTACTAATAGAATATTTAATTATCATCAGCTGGAGATTTGGCTTATTATATACACTGGAAGTTAGTTGATACCACATGCCTGCTGGAAGACAATGCAAAGCATATATTTATAATGTAGCACTGCAGTACTGATGTTCTGGCTCTTTTCAAGCTATTGATAGTAAACAACAATACGGACTTTACTACTCCAAGCAAGTTGGGCAAATGTTGTTGGCTACCGATTTCCAGAACATAGGCTAAGGATTTTCAAAATGTAATTAACTGTAGGTAAAGTGACAGCAAGTGTTTTAAGACTAAGAAATCAATCTGTTCTGTTTGACCTCTAACATGGGCCTTCTGCATTATCATACCCTCATCCAGTTACTCTGCTGTGAAATATTCCCAGATAGTGCTATCCTCCATCACATGGATGATATGAGTGATTGAATCTGTTGAGTAGGTAAAAAGAAAATGGTCAGCAAACCTCTGACATAAACCTGAGTCCTTTGCTTTCCCAGCCTTGATGTAGAAATGTCAAGAAGAAGTCTGAACAGCTTGCCCATCTAATGTGAATGAAGTGGAACAAATGTATTTAATGTACTTCCTGCTGTGAACAGCATGAGGCTTCAACAATTCCACTAAGGCAGGATGACTGTTTGTCAGTCCGGCTGTAAGGCTGTGTGCTCTCATGGCAACACTAAATACAGTAACATGGCATTAAAATCGCATGGGAAGATAGCTACCGACAAAAAACTTGAATAAACAAAATAATTACAAATATTTTCCACTTGGGTGCAAACTTCAGCTCTGCATTCATCATGTCTCTTCCTGTTTCCAAATGTTACTACAAACCAAGAGTTTTAAATTTGCCCATAACATAAAACCAAGTAAGTACAAGACCCCAAATCAGCAGACCTTGTTCAAGCATTTTGTATCAGACTTATTGCACGCAACACAGCAACACTGTTAGTGTTCAAACCAAATTACAGGCTCTTCATTCCCACATGAATACTAAACAGAAGACTTTGATCTCATTTTTTCTTTCTCTCTATGAAATGATTTCAGAGTCCAAGCTTCAGCTGGAAAAACAGAGAGCACTGTCACACTGATTTTGCTTAGTTGTTAAGTGCCTGAGGATTAAAGCACTTCCATGGAAGACTGGGGTCTAAGTGTTTTCAGGGTCTTAGACTAAACTCCTGTACTCTCTCCAAGTGGAATGAAAAGTGCACAGTAACCTCATCTTTTTTCCTAGATGCATAATATTTATCTGTTATGTAAAGTGCCTCCTTTCAATGAGCTTTATGCTGAACTCTGTGCTCCCCGTGCAGGATAGGTACGTCCTGAGCCAATTAACTGACCTCAAATTCTTCAGGGATTTCTGGTCATTCCCCAAATCCTTAAGATGCATGAAAACAAGTAGTTCAGCCCATCAATTCTGGCTAGATTTTAGTACACAAGTTCATATTTGTATGGAATATGTTTGAGGGTTTTTTTTTGTTTGTTTCTGAATTTTATCTTGAATATTTAAGCACCTATTAAAACACTCTTCAGCATTTGTTTCTTTAGATTTCAAATAGATTCTTTTAGATTTTTCTTTAGAGGCCATAATTTTATGAAGCAGGAGTAGCTATATGTCTGTATGTCTTTGTTATTTAATGGCATTTCATTGTAGGAGTGGTTTTAACACAAAATTAGAAAAAAATCCTTCATGCCCAGTAGTGCTTACAATTTTGGATTGAGTGGCAAATTAAATTTCTAAGGTATATTATATTTACTGTCATAAATCAGTGTATTCTGATGCACCAGCCAACCCTGGTGATTGATCTCAGCAGTTTAGATACTACTCCTGGGATGGGATGTTTTCTGGGAGTATGTCTCTCTTTTCATTAACTATAGAAGGATCCTGGCATAGCCTACTTGAATCAAATGTTTAAAATCATAGATGACTAATATCAAGTGAGACTACTGCCACCCCAGAAGCAGATGATTTGCATAAATCTTTCCCCTGAATGCTTTTCTTGCAGTGGTTCCGGGTTAGTAACTATCACATCTGACTCGCACAGACCATGTTTACACTTTTTAGTGCTTTAATTGTAGTGCAATGAGTAACTTTGTATCCAAGATTTTCATGCACAATTTACTTTGCTATTTTCTTCATTAACTTATTCCTTTCCTCGTTTCTCTCTGTCTCCAACTTCAGTACCAATCAGGAAAAGTCACTTGAAAACTAGGAATGTCCCAACAGCAGCATCAATTTAAAAATCACCTTTAACAATATATAAATATACCTGTGTGTGTTCTAAGTACGATGTTTTTTTCCCAGATTT
Organism: Acanthisitta chloris; assembly: GCF_000695815.1. Classification (NCBI taxonomy): domain Eukaryota; kingdom Metazoa; phylum Chordata; class Aves; order Passeriformes; family Acanthisittidae; genus Acanthisitta; species Acanthisitta chloris. The sequence goes on from NW_008676328.1 coordinate 53,859, forward strand.
TGCTTTGGCAGCTCAGCACAACTGTATAGTCCCCAATTAAACTACTCAGTTGCCAGGAATTTCTTTAGTATGCTGTGATTCACTAGAAAGTTGAGCACACCTCTTTTAGTTTTTGTTTACTGTCATGATTATACACCAACCTAGCTATTTTAGTTAGACCCTAAGGGCCTTCTCTAGGAATAAAAGACAAGATTTTGATGATAGGTACTGAAGGTGAATGTTTCCTAATTAACTTGCATTGAATGGTAGAGGAGATAAGGTAATGTTGCCAAGTGCTGACTTGACTTCCATAGGAAAGATCTCATGTAGTGTTATTAAACTTTGACCTTTGCTGTTTGTATCATTTGACCTGGAGAAGTAAATGCATAATGTTAATCCAGTCACAACACTTGGAGAAATCACAACATAATGACAAGCTGTGACATTTGTCCAAAGAAACTTTGTTAAGTAGAAGATTAATTTAAACAAAGAATGAGAAAAATATTATCAATAGATGTGAGCTAAAGACTAAAGTGTACTACAGAATTTAGCATTATAACATTACTATGGCTGATAGGCTATTATATATATGTGCTAAAGATTTTATCCACCTCTATCTTAGGCATTTACTGAATTAAATTTTATTGTTAAAAGCTAAAGAAAGTTCGCTTTATTTCACATACCATACTGTTTTAACTTATTAAAATTAATTTTGTGCACTGCAAACAATAATAACAAATGCTGCTTCAAATCCTCTGTTTATTTATGTAGGATTTCAGTCCTGACTGTCAGGGTTCTAAACTGCTCACACATGTGAGCATATGTGCATGTATATCTATATATATATTTATATGTGTCAATGCATAAAAAATATGGAAGGTATGATTTATCAGCTCTGTAGTCTGTACTTTGCTTTTTATAGAACAGGCGGCGCAACAGATCTCAGATGAAACATCACACATATAGACTGCTCTGTTGCCATGCATTATGTTTGTGTGCAAAGTAAAAGCATGTCGTAAAAAATGTTACTGGTAAATGAATTGTCAGTAAGTTTTTGAAGACTCTGGAACTTTTTGTGGCAGTACTTTCACTGATACAGAAATTAAAACTAGGTCTGTCACACTATTTCAAATATCACATATGCAACATTTTGGATGAAAAAAGACAAGTGACTGCTTGTAAAAAATGATCCAAACCTATCCTTCAAAGCCCCCTTATCTTTCAATATTCCAAGTATTGTTTACTCTTACTAATAAACATAGATACTTTGGTAGCTGCATAATGAAAATGTTCTATTATAATGTCCCAAACACTTCCCCAGATTTTTCTAGTAAATCCATTAATGTAATTATTTTTAAATTAATTAGTGTATAAAGGTTTGTAGCATTGAGGCAATTTGTGCTTAGAAATGCAGGAACTTCAAACTGAGCAGTGGTATACAAACAAAATTACTTCTCTTGTTTCTGAATGTCAGTGTTAAATTAAAGGAGATTTCTCATTAACTTCCCTAGTATTTTGTAGGAGTTTCATAAACTGTTAAGTTCTATACTATGTTGTGACTGATTAACTTTCATCATTTCTTATTCAGAGTCACTCTAGGCTTCTGTAAAAAGGACTGTATAAGCCTGTGAATGACCATGACTTAATTTAAATGCTAAAAATCCTATATAAAAATGTTTCCCCCTAGGCATTGAGGATCCTGCTGATGTTAGATCAGTGTTTCAGTGTTTCAGCTCATCTCTGTATTAACTGATGTCTTGAAGAATCATTCTCCCAGTCCCAAACTTTCCATATAAATTTTAAGCAGTCAGAACACCTTCAAAATTTGGGTAATCAGCTTCTTCATGGATATAGACTTTTAATAGCTACTCTCTAAACATTCTATGCTTTGCCATCTACAAACTGTAAAGTTCAGGAATTCATTAAATTTTTTATAAAAATCAAACTGACATAAAAAACCCCTACAAGAATAAAACTGTACTTGCTATAATAGCAAAGTCAGATAATGATTTCTATTTCAGCTTGCATTTGATATATGATCTGTTACTTTTACAAGAAGTGTTTTTTCAATCTGTTGTATTCATTAATGCTACATGATTACCCAAATGCACCACAGAGAAAACAAAGTCACCTCTGTCACAGGATTACAGGTGAGAAATTTCAGGCAGGCTGAGTATTTACGATGCAATTAGATGGGTGTCAACTTCCTGCCTTTAAGAGCTGCCTTTTGTATCCTTAACTAGAGAGAAATCTCTGTGCAGACAATAACCATCTATTTTGGCATCAGACTTTCAAAGAGTACTGTACTGTGTAATTCCTCACAGTAGTCTTTAGGAAACAGGATGGTGTCACAATAGATAGTTTATGGCCTTGTAGAGAGGACTAAAACAGCTTATCAGTATTCTTTTCACAGAGCTTAAAGTTGAGAGGTCAGTCTCCACACTTCATGCATAAATAAGGGCAATTGTACCAGGAAAGCTTTTTGCTACCACTCCTAGAAAAAGAGCTGCCACACCAATGCTAGGAACACTGAAGGAAAGGCTTGAGGCTGCAGATGTGGAGTACTGCATACAGTTCTGGTGTCCCCAAAATAAGAAGGACACAGAACTGCTGGAGCAAGCCCAGATGAGGGCCACAAAGCTGATAAGAGGACT
>NW_008676328.1:56508-74549 GCF_000695815.1 Acanthisitta chloris
TCCCTACAAGACAAGCTGAGAAAGTTGGGACTGTTCAGCCTGAAGAAGAGAAGGTTGTGTGGGGACCTCACCTCACAGCAGCAGTATCTGAAGGGGCCTATGGGAAAGTTGTTAAGAATTGTAGTGATAGGACAAGGAGTTCTGGGTATAAATTGGAAGAGGAGAAATTTAGATTAGCCATTAGGAAGAAGTTTGTTCCTGTGAGGGTGGTAAGGCACTGGCACAGGTTGCCCAGGGAGGCTATAGATGCCCCAACCCCTGGCAGTGTTCAAAGCCAGGCTGGATAAAGCCTTGAGCATCCTGGTCTAGTGGGAGATGTCCCTGCCCATGGAAGGGGGTTTGGGACGAGATGATCTCTAAGGTCCATTTGAACCCCTTAACATACTATGATAATATTTGCATGTATTTTTGAAAGCAGCTGGTGATATGGTGTGCTGATCCACTCTGCCTTAGTCGTGGACCTTTCTCTTTCAATGCAATATATTAAAACTATTAACGAGTTGAACAAAAGACAATTCTATCAGCAGTTCCTTACTGAGGTGGTGGTTTCTAAAGCTACATTACTGTCATTTGAGCTTTATAAAAAGATAAAGGAAACATACACGGATCCTTCTAGGCAGAAATTTAAATGCAGCATCAAATCAGAAGAAATATAGCTTGCCTTTTAGGAGCTGCTAGATGGCTTCTGCTCCATCAAGACCTCCAATATGGCCCTTTGCAGCATAATGCAATGGGCCTGAAGGCTTTGTAGATGCAGCCTCAGAATCACACAGGCAAGGGACTATATCTGTCAATGTGACAGAAATGGAATATTGCATCTCCTTGCTTTGAATCACCGCTCATGTGATTTTCTCAAACAATAAAATATCAATACTAATACTTTCAAAACCCCACACAGCTTTCTAACCGTATTTTCAAACTTCAATATGGAAGCAGCATGTGTTTCAACGAGCAGGAAGAAGTGCAAAAATCCATTTTCTACATGCTGCTTTGAGTGTGATGCTATTTGCAGTTTCTGACCTGAACTGGGAATATCACTTTATTACATATCTTACCATCATCCTTGTCAGGTACAATGGTAATTCGAGTGCTTGGGAATTCTGTACCAATTCTTCCACCCATGGGCATGCTCAGCAAAACATCAAAGGTCTCAGCCTCTTCATACAAGGAATCATCTATGATGACGATCCGACACATTTTTTCTCGTTCGTCTTTGTCAAAACGTAGAATACTGTTGTGATCCTCAGGCCTGGATATGTAGTCAGAGTAAGAAAGTACAGAGGTTGGGGCAGTGCCAGATGCTGTTCCTGTGGCATGAAAGGAAAACAGTCACTATACATACCATGGTTATAATGATCCCCTCCTGGAGGTGGAATTTTGTTTTCATTATCTTTTACTTTCTGTTTACTTTTTGATGATAAGATGGGCTGAAACCTCTGACCAGGCTGTATTTCTGAGGTCCATAGACAAACTACTTGTGTATATGGTACAATGCAAGCACGTGGCTCCTCAAATGCATTTCCAGTTTTTCAGACAGAAAAAGTATGGCAATCCACTGCAAGAGACACAGACTGACAAAGCAGCCCTTGTGAAGATAGCAGCTAACTCCCTTAGTATATTTTACCCATATTGAAGATATAGGTGGGCAAGAATAGACAGAATTTCATGAAAACAAATTATTTTGACTCCAGATCACTTCACACAAAATATTGCTTCAGCTCTCCAGATGAAAAATAGTAATAAAACAACAGGTGTAGAAACCCCATGCCCCGCATTCATATAATTAATAAGACACTGAAGGTCAGAGGAAGGAGAAGCATGGCAATTAAGCAATATTATTTGATGCATTTTTTTTCAAGATACAAACAGGTGCAGGATATGCAGTGCTTTCAGTTCTCATCACTGTCAGATATATGGGACTGCATATAAAACTATTGCAAAAATAAAAAGAACACAGATCCTCTTCATGTCATCATTGGCAGAAATTGGAATCATGAGGACTTTTAAGCTGTGTTCAATAATAATCTAAAACAGATTGCAAAGATTAATACATTTCCAGTTGAGACTGAAGATATTTAGATGAAAAAGTAATTAACAGAATTATAAGCAATTTGATTATAAAATAGATGGAACAATTATTTTTAAATTTCTGTCCTTTTTCTACTTTTACCTTTTTTTTTAGTGCTATACTAGATTCTATTACCTTGTTGTGTGTAACAGATAACCATCAGTTCCTGACTCACATCTCCACTTCTTCTTACTGGAATAAATAATTCACCAATATCTTCTTCAATAGTATAGGTAGACTGAGGAATAAAGACAGTTGATTCTGCAAAGAAAAGACACATTTGTTTATGTAGATTTATGACTTCATAAAGTTGCCTGTACAATAGCTAAGAGCATTTTTAAAATATTTTGAAGTGCAAAAGTAATTTGTATTTATCAGCAATGCCACTAAATTGTAAGGAAAACTTGGAGGGCAAGAAAAAATAGATTTTCTTTGGGTTTCAGAAATGGAAAAGAAAATCAGATCATTAGATCTTAATTCACAAGTCCTTATTAAGTAGTCTCTAATGTGACTAATTTATTTATCTAGGGTTAATGGTGCAAGACAGTGTTTGGAGAATTTGTCCACAAAGTCTATGTTTTTATTATTTCCATGATATTTCATCATAAACTGCTAACTACAGATGTATTGACAGCATAGCTCACACCCTGGCTGTGGTTCTCCAAGGCCATTCTCTAATTTACTGCATCAGGATAAGCATGAAAATCATTTGGCACTGAGGAGCAAGGCTGAGCTCCTGATACCTTACTCTGACTTGGACATCTGATTTGAGTTGGCTACATATCTACACTCCTATTTTACTCAAAGAAGATCTAGTCAATACAGTCAGTGAAGTCTGGAGAGCAATCTCACCCTAAAATGTATTATACCAAAGAATATCAGATATGTTTTTCAAGGGGAAAAACCCTACCAAAATGCATTTCAAACTCTTTCACTATTTTATACTCATACAAACAGATTGCTGTGTTTTATGCTGTTACTGGGATTCAGGATCAATTTTGTTCCTGTTCTCTAAAAAACTCAAGAACAAAAGGTGGTTATGCATATAATTATAAAGCACCTTCACAGTTTCATTAGTATGGCTGCAACCCAAACAGAACAGAACTCTGTAAATACCAAACCAAGTGGTATCAGCTGGCTGCACAAAGCAAATCTTTACATTATTTCAGAGTACTTCGGCAAACAGTGTTCTGAAAATTGTCAGGTGACTTCTTTGCAAACATGTACCAGGTTTTATTTCTCCAACTGGAAAATACTACTAGCATGACTTAAGGTCAAAAGCCTGCTTTAAAAATGCTGTAATTCAGGTTTGATAAGATCTAGACACATTCACTATTCCAGCAAGTAAAAAATTCAATGTGAAAAACACCAAATCCCTATGTTTTTGTTTCAAAGTAAAGCAAGAGGTAACACTAAAAAAATCCCAATTTGTTCCTTATATTTTTCCCTTTAGAATTTGGTTGACAAAATGAAAAACTCCGTCCTTCAAAAAATGCAGGAATCTGATTTGTTCAGTTTCCTCTCTCCCTCATACTTATTAAACTAGGAGTAAAATGGCACTATAAAAATGTAATAGACCTTATGAACAACATAAAAGCTCAAAGGAAAATGAGCTACACCATCTCAGCTAGTATAAGAAAACACATCCATATCCAATCTATACTTGGAATAAAACATTAATGTCCCATACACCAAGGGGCTGGTGCAGCTTTCCAAACAAGCTCACTATTTTGGTCATAAAACTACATCATTCAAATCAATGAATTTTAAAATGTCTTTCACTGGAAACAGAATAAAATTTTGATGTTTCCTCTTCAGCAAGCATCTGAACTTGAAATACCCCGTGCTTTAAAAGACTGTTAGGAAATGCAGATCTTCCCCACAAAGTTCTCTCTCTAGTTTTCCTATACATATTCCTTGATTTGCCACTACACATTTGATCTTCTATGCAACTTCACTTTCTGTATAATTACTACAAATTCTCTGGGACTGTAAAAAACTGTATCTTAATATAAGAAATAGAAAAAAATGTTGGCATTAAGATTCAGATGATTATCTTGAGCTGTGCTATCTCACTGATCATAGAAAAGATAAAGATATTTAGCATATTTTCAAGTTATGTCTGTGCCTTATGTGCTGCTTTGCAAGTAAAGCACTATTTCTCTCAGTGACTAAATATGGAAGTCAGATAAGCTCTAGTTGAACTTGCATTTGTACCCAGGACCTAAGAAACCTCTGGTAATTTCCATGCCCAGCAGTTTTCAAATGTGAATTAGGGAAGACTATATAAATCAAGCTGATACAGTTGTCCAGTACTTGAAAGATTCCTTAAGGACAGTTCTGTCTGACCAAAGCCCAGGGGTTAAAGTGTCTGGATGCGGCAGAAAAGCAAAGCAACCAGAGCATGCTCTACTTTTCCTTTTTTTCTTTAAATTTTTAAATTCAGCTTATCAATTTACATTTAACCATAATTTTACCTGTTCTTGGCACAACTTGTGCTGTACTTGGTCTAATGAACCTTACTGAGCTTCTCAGCTTAATATTAAGGTGTAACTGATGCAAATAGCCTGTTCCAAGACCCAGACTTGTTGGGACCAGCCAGCCTGGCCTTTCCTGTACTATCCTCTCTCACATGTATTATCATGGCAGAGTAAATCCAGTCAGCCACCAGCCACCTGTGCAGAAACATTCTGTTTGCAAACACATTTAATAGAAAACTTGTTACACTTAAAATTAAAACAACCCAAAAAAACCTAGAAATATTAGATCATAGAAAAAATGCATAGAAAAAATTTCATGAAAACCTGCTACTGAGTCAGCTATTCATGAAGTACTTGAAGTGACAGAGGACAAATGCCTACCCGATACCCAAGTCTGTCTTCAGAAATATTCTGAGGAAAGATGACCTTTACCATTCACAGTTACTCATAGTATTTGCCCTCCAGTTTGTCTTTTGATATATGGACATGTTGGCACTATAGTTCTGGAAAGGTTCTTACCATCTCCTGGGTCGATAATTTCCACTGTGGATGCAGCAGGAAACTCCAGAACTGCCATGACAGGCTCAGAAAGAACAATCTGAAAGGACTCAGACTGTTCATGTTCACCATCACTCAAAATCCGTACCCGCCATGTAGCTAAGGTTTGACCAGGATTAAACTGCACCTGCTTCTGGGCTTTTCCTCTGAAGTCTTTATCTCTCTTGGCAGTACCATCTTTGGTGCTAATACCTGTCAAAATTAGAAATTTAGGTTATTAAAACATCACTTGTAAATTTTCTCCCATTATGTCTTCTTTAAAAAAGTTTTAGAAAAATACACTTTAAACAACCTGAGAATGTCCAAGCCAAATTCATTACTCTTGATCAACTTTATATTGGGTGTCACACATAGAGGTGGAAGAACATCAACTAACATTATAAAATGCAGTTTGGACAAAATTAGCTAAAGTAAAACTAACTACTAGAAAAACTCTATATTCTCTGAGGTTACAGTCAAGTTTCTATTTCTCCCTAATTCAACTATGGATCCCTAAAAAGGACAACAGACTTACTCCCTCAGTTTTAACATTCTGAGTTCTCTTCTGTTCCAGAACATTTAAATAACATGGTGCCTGAAATTGTGAAAAATATTAATTTCTTTTAGAAAAACTAAAAACACCCCTGGAAATTTCAGCCTTTAAAGGAAAAGCTAAGGAAAACACAAAGACAGAAAGAGGTAAAACATACTGAATACAGATGAAAGATGTAAAATCTGAACTGTTGTTCTCATTGTCACTACAATAAGTGTTTTAAAAAATTATTATATGCTTATTTCAGTGTTGGCATAATGACAATCATTAAATTCAAGTGAAGTTGAAACCGCAAGGCCATGGGATAAAATCCAAATCAACTCAATCCACAGAGACAGCTCAGACCTTCCAGACTTGGACTCAGACTGCTCTAAAACAGGTTTTCATTGGCAATTCACTCCCAGTTTAAGGCTTTCTGACAGACCCTCATGGAAATTAGACAGTATTTCAGAACTATCTCCAACTTATGCATTTAGCCTTATTTGAATCCCAGAGTATCACTCAAATCTTAAAGGCCTTCCTCAGGTTTTCAGAAAAAGCACTTGAAAACTTTTCTGAATGTTTCTCCCAACTGTATGCTTTAATGTATTGAAACATATCACCTTTCACTACAAAACTTGTCTTTTTTGCTTCAGGCTTGTGCCTCCTCCTAGGTGTCAGCCAGTATTTTATATAATCTATAACCCTTCAGCCACTTTGGCACTGCACATGGTCCAGAAAGGCCAAGAAGCATCTTGACCATCTTTTATGCTCTTTCCAACTCTGTAATTCAATTTGAGGGATTAAGGTAGTCAAAGGCAAGTTATTCAAACTGGTTTTGCTGAATTTTCAGTCAGCTCAATTCAGAAACTGACCCTGAATCCATAGGTAGAAAATTTTGTAAACACTATATCTGAAGGATCAGAAGTCACATCAGTATCTGTTATTCAGTACCAGTAATTAGTTTAAACCACACATCCTTAACTATGTATTTCATTCATCTCTTCTTTGTCTTTCTTTACAAGAAATATATTATCCAAGTTTAAGTTCACTGTTCAAAATAGAGCCTTTTAAGTTAGATCCAGTTAGTTAAGACCTGTATCCCTTAAGTCTCATGCCAAAATAGGTGTCTCAACTGCATCTCACTATCTGAAACTCAGATACTTATTCATACAGAGACTTAAATAGAAACCTGATTTCTAAGCATGAGTTTGTGCGCCATGCCAGGTAAATGCTAACATATCTCTGCAAAACCAGCTTTAAACTGAATGCTTTTTCTAAGCAGTGTAAGCTCACCATAGGTTTTGATGTGAAATTGTACAAGGATAATGTTCCCTGGTGTAAGTGCATCACTGGGAAGAGGATGGGAACAGATCCAGAAGCTAGACACAGGTGTGAGGTTGCAGAATATGATAACACAATCTTTTTTTCACCTTTTCACTCCCCAGACACTGCAAACAGTTTTCAACACCTCCTGTATCAGCCTCAGCTGACTGCCAACATTGACTGAAGAAAATGAGCCTAATGCTCATAGCTGCTGATCAGACCAGCTCACAATAGCCTTCCTGGAAAATGATATATGTTTATTGTTGTATTTCCAATTGCTACAACTGAATTTTCTCATTGCAGGGAGAAGAAAATCTGGACAGGAACTGCATTCAGTGAAACAAATAAACAGTGGTATCAATCAAATCAAAGAAAGAAGGATGGTGTCTTGGATTGTTTGTTTAGTCAAAAATTAATTGCATAAGACCAAAAAAATCCCCCAAACCCCAAAGAACTAAACAAAACATGTACTTAGTATAAAAAAACAACTTGCTTTAATAAATAAATATATTCCATTGAATATAGTTTGCTTAGCTGAAACACCAGTAACAGGATACAGCTGTATTGATAAATTTAATCAACTAGCTGGGCAATCATTCATAGAAGCAATTGATAAGGTTAGAATTGAACTTACTTATAAAAGAGGTTTCTCCCAGGTAACCTCTCCGTTTCAGAACAACATCAAGATATTTGGAGTCTTCATTTACTAAGTAATACTCCTTTTCTAAGGAGATCCATGCCCAGTTGAGGCGAAAATGTTGATTCTTCAGCTTATTGCCTCCTGCAAAACAAAATGATAAAGATATAATTGTGACTTTTCTTTTTTGTTAAAGATTACTTTGTCTTTTGAGGTTAATGCAACCTTGTATTCTGGGTAAGATGTGTATCTTATCTGGCCATCAGAATCCAAAGGTTTTAAAGACAAACAAATAACAAGTAAAGAACTCAACCATGATACATTTGGTACATATAGGAATAATTTTTATCTTAGATGCATGCAAATACAATCAACCTAACTTTCTTATTTTTCAAGGGAAAAAAGATCAAGCATTAATCAAAATTTGGGATGCCTTTCTTAGAAATTACAACAATTGTGGATGATCCAAGTTTCTGCAGAACTGTACTTATATTACCAAATAACACACCATGTAGGACATCATGCAGAACCTCCTTGACATAATCAGACTGAGAGAAGCTCTGAAAGACCCTTAGCATCCTGAGAGATTGCAGATGATACCTACCACCTTTTAGACTGCATTTACCCATGCAGCCTAAAAACTCAGTATTTTATTCACTAAATCTAACAATTTCTGATCTTTTTGTCTTAGAATTTACGCATCAGCACTGCATATTTTTAGGAACAGCTTTCACATCTTCCTAGGAAATGGTTTCAACGAGAATAAGTATCCCTGACACATTGCAATTTACAGCTATGTTGATGCCCTCCTAAGCTTACATGCTTGTTGGGTTATGTATGATTTGCCTGTGTCACCTGAGAATATTTTAAGAGATACAAATGCTTACTGAAACTATTGAACTATTTTGCAATGACCTATCTTTACAATATGATGACTGCTCCCAAACAAGTAAGCTGCTGAGATGTGTTTTGAGAGTCAATTTTCAATACACCAAAAGATGCCCTCACATTTTTTCTACACACAGGTAACTGTAGGAACATGCTCCTGATGAAGAAATCAGACTCCAAGGGATCCTCTCCAAGATCTTTACTCTAGTAATAGCACAACAGCTTCCCTGCAGTTTCACTGAACATGGATGGTTTCTATGCACTCAAACACTGGGAATGCAAAGGGCAGGACATCATGCAGTACACTCAGCTAGGGAAACTGAACAGTTAACATGGACCTAGTCAGCATCTCCAGTCGGCAGCTGTTGATGGCATTGGCCTTATGTTGAAAACCATTTTCTCCTACAATAATTGAGAGAACTTTCACAGTCCTTCTCAAACAAAAATGCCCCTATATTTATTCACAGAAGTGGGCTCCCTTTTTGAAGCCAAAGCGATGCAGGAATACAGGAAGCACCCCTCAAAGTTTTGGAGGGGATGATACGGAAGTCATTTAACTCCAGCTGCAAAACACAAAGCATCAGCCTAATAGCTGAACATGACTCAGCCTAATCTCTCATTTGCAGCATAAATCAAGCTGTTGTATCCACATTTAATGGTATTTGTTTAACTGCAAATTAAGAGGAAATATCTGGAAATGGCAAGATTCATGGAGTTTTTCTTATTCTAAAAAAGCAATCCAGAAACAAAAAATGCAAACAGATGGCACTCTGAGGTCCTGTTAAAAATGCCACATTGTTTCTCAATTGGAAAGTTAATAGCCGAAAAGGGCTAGCATCCATTCCATGACTATTAAACAAGTATCTGTACAACAGACTGACTATCTCAGACTGACACATTTCTGATAGAATATAGCATAGCTTTACTTTCTCACGGACATTTTACCTCCATCTGTTCACTGATTTGCCACAGCAAAAAGGCATTTCCTGTCATTGTAGAGATCTGGATGCCACAGATAAAAGGGCATGACAAATAAGGTTTTGTATATCATCCTCTTGGATATGTCTCTTATTACTTAGGAGAATGCTGTAATTTCTACAGCAATAATAAAATAACCTGTTCAGCTCACTGATGGCAGATTGTCACTCAGCAACTGTCTTCTGGGTATGCTGGCTTGTGTAGGAGGTTGTAGTCTGATTTCCTTCCCACAAGGTGCTGCTACAGAACAAGGTTTGTTCAGGTAATGACTTTAAAATGTGCAAGAAATTCCCTTCAGAAATTAACACTTCTGTACACAAACCAATGAATAAAGCAATTCCTCTGAACAGAAGAGAAACATACCTAAGCATTTCAATTCATTTATGGCTTAACTACTGGAGAAAGTGACAAATGGAGGTTGGTTTACTCCTTTCAGTTTCTTGCATTCTATTCCTTGAAAAATTAAGCAGCCAGTCCATATGCTTTCACTCTGCTTCAAAGATAAGCCTCTATGTTTCTTTATTTACCTGTCTACTAGAAAAAAAAAAGAACTATACTTGTGTAATCTCACATAAAGACAATGGTACTGTGTAAATGAAATGAGGGAAATGGTTCCTGGAGAATCTCCCTGCACTCCTTATCCTGCTTCTTTCTGCTCTTTTGATCTCTATTGCTACTGTCAAAGGGGAAGGCTACAAACACACATATCAAAAACTACAATGAGTACCACAACAGAACCAGTAACTGAAGTGTTACAGCAGTAGCTACACCAGTACTTACATTAGGTTAGCCATATGTTATGTCTTCCCATCAGTTTCTGGGGACAAATGCAGCAGAATATACCTTGTTCTCTAAGCTAGTGAGAAAAGCCATTTCTGTGCCACTTTTGAACACACACAATATAACCATAACTTCACAGAATGATAAAAGTTTCTGAGCTATAAAAGGAATGAGAATTTACTGTCAATTAGAGGAGAGAGAACCTATTAGTACTGCCAGTGAGAAAAAATACTGCTGCATGAGCTTCCTAGAAATGAGAATGCCAAGTATCGGAAACCTCCCAGTTGAAGGAAAGCAGAGTTCGCATCCTTTCAGACAAAAGATGTTCCATCCAGGGGATAGAAAGCAATAGAAACTCTGGCATCATTTATACTCTTGTCCAAAGAAGTCAAGGTTTAAATGTGCTATGGACACAGGCACACAATCTACATCTTACTTATGTACGTCTCTCATACAAATGAAGTTGAGGAAGAAAAAAGCATGAGAAAAACAATATGAAAGATATAATATTGTCTTAATTCCACCTATTTATTGATTTTTGCAGTTTCTTTCTATGTTTTTCTTAGAGCAGAAAACACCCAAACAAAAAAGCGTCTTTCTAGGGGGCTTCCAGCAAGTCTCCATTTTCACAGTCCTACTTCTGCCTCTATTTCAATATATATTGTTCACCTGTTAGAATGTGCAGTACTAAACTCATCAGATTGAGAATTTAAAGAAAAGAATATAAATATTTTAAATCTTTCTGTCTTCACTTTGTGATTCTGTGTTCAGAGACATTTTCTAAATTATACAAGCCATTTCACAGTCCACTGTCCTCAAAGAATAAAATTGTTGTTGTTGTTGTCATCATTAACTATTACTAGTATCATCACACACCTCTGACATAACAGAGCAGGAAACATGATACACCTTACCCAATGACAGGTATTTATTTTTGGGTTAGAAATTCTAAACTGTCTTTATAGCCAAAACCAGGGAAGAAGCATTTTGTAAGGCTGTGACTTAATTTGGGCATCTCTTGAATGAAACTAGCTGTGCCTCAAAATATACAGAAATACTTGCATTTTTCCTCAACAGCTTTTAAAATGCCTGTTGTGACCATTTACATTGTAAATGCTTCTATTATAGCAATCTAATGCTGGGTAACATGAATTCTACTGTGCCTGATCTAGATGAAACTGGGTTTTTCTACAAAATAGTACAGCCAAACACCACACAAACATAACATCTGTAAAGAATATTAAGAGTACAGCTTTTAGAAATTATAAAACATCAGAAATAAAACTGCAAGTGTCATTTTAATTTGGTTCACTATTAAATTAATTATCTGCCCTACAATAATATTTCTATAGGCAGATGAATTGTACATTGCTCACTAGTACTTCCCTCGGGCATAGTCAAACATTTAGCTGCTGGGCAAATAATTAAGCTGCTGCACCCCAGGGACAGTTTTGCTTTTGTTCGTCTCCCAGACAAGTCCTTGTAATACAAATACATCAGAAGTCCAGAGAGCAAAGCCATTACTAGAGTGCATTTAAAACTAAACAAAAGGAATAAGGGCCATACTACAATAAGGCAAAACCAAAGTAACTTTGCTTATATATCAATGAGATGTGGTTGGCAAGATGTTGCTATAGTGAGGCAAGAAACCTTGTTTCTTGAATTTTGCCAGAGATCAGTGTGCAGAGATGTTAAATCAGAAGATGCTAGACAAGACGTGGTGCAGTGAGACATTCACAAGCAATGAGATGGCAGGAGTTGTGAGACACATTTAAAAATCTAATAAGAAGCTAAAGGTAAGGATCTAGAGTGAGGTGAGTCACAGAGTGACTTCATCACTGTGACTTCATGGCTGACTGAAGCTTTTGAGGACAAAACCCTCTGAAAAGGTTTGCCTGAATATGACAAGTCAAAGATAGATGTAACCTGGAATTGGTCTTCATAGGAGTCCTGTCAGCAAATTGTTCACCTGTCAGAAAACAGTGGTATATTATTTTTGCATAGGTCATTAAACAAGAAATTCCTAGAAAGATCAAGTCATCTGGAAAAAACAGTTTCAGTTACACAACATGAATAAAAGAGGAGGGGGAAGAGGAACTGGTCAGTAAACTGCTTGAAGGGAAGAATATTAATATTCCCATTTAAGAATTTATCTTTCCAACCATGCTGCTCTGTAAAAAGTTATAAAACCTCCATGAAAAAATACAGATTAGATTGTCAGAACTTTCTATCATGATGCAAGGAACTCAGAGAAGAAAAGAATCAGTTCCAGTTTTCTCCACAGATCATGGAGCTATGTGAAGACAGTGCAAAAGGTAATTCTATCATTGTGTCTCTTTACAGCAAGAGCTGCAGTCTTCTTTGGTTCAAAATATTTGACCCTACCAGGAGCCTCACTCAGACAGGGTTACTGAAGGGTATCTTTCTCTTTGCTATGAATCTCCTCATTGCAGTAGGTACATGAAGCATCTGAAAAACGAAACCCACTCCTGAACATGAATTCAACTCCCTATAAACCTCGGCACTTCCCACTTCCCCACACTCTTTGTTAGTCATTCATGGTAAAAGTGTAAGCCTGTTTTTACCAGACTAGAGGAGAAACCTATAATCTTATGTGACTCTGCTAGTCAGAATAAATACATAGATATTATATGTTAAGTTCAAGACATATAGTTTCAACAACTCTGATTTTCCATACTGTGTCATGGTCCCAGTACACTCTAGCTCCAGGTTAAAAAGGCAAGAGTCATCTGCCAAACTATTAAAACATCCTCAGCAATAAACCAGACAATAAATGTTCCATATTCAATGCATTGGAGCAGCACATCACTGGACTAGACCTTTAAAGGACCCTTTCAATCCAAACTAATCCCTGATTCTATGCTCATATGCTATTCCCTCTGCTAGGAATATCAGAGAAAGCATATCTTGTAAAACCACCTTAATTTCATATGGTAATTGCAGAAGTGAAATGCATAAGTAAACACAGCACATAAAATATGCCTCTAGAATGTTTTGCATTGACTTCAACAAGGCACAAGGTAACTCAATGATCTTATCCAGTTAGAAAACCATTAAAATGCTTCACCTTTAGAAGTGTTTTTCAAAGGTACTATGATGGACTCCAATCATTAAAATAACTTGCTGAACTCTGCACCCTTCTGCACTCTATCTGCCTCTGTAACTCAATATCTTTGCAGAACAACCAAATCCAACCTCCTAAACTAGCCCCTAGTAATTAGGGACTAAAACAATGCTTTCTCTGACTTCTCATGAGAAAACACACACTTCCCAGCATTATGGACTTTGCTTGCCTGGAGTGTAATTGCTGCTATCCAATGAAGTGCAGACAGTTTCCATCTTTCAGTAGTTTCTGTAACTCTTTTTTTGCTTCTGTTTTATGTCTACCCCAAGAAGCAAGTTGGAATGACCACATTTGCCAGAGCTGAGACTAAGCAAATGCTCAAAGTCACGTAGCAGAAAAAATATCTGAAGAATACTGTGTAGCTGCTTTGTTAGAAAAAGAGAAGGGGAAGTGAGGGCTGAGACATGAACACAAAGGCAAGCTAGTGCATATTAAATTTAGATCCTAGTAAAATTCAACTAAGCGTAACTAAGGATGTCTTCAAGCACAGTCTGGAGATTCTCGCTGGATTAATTTAAGGAATTCTCAATTCAAGTCTATGCCTAGTTCTTCTGCAGGAGATTAACCAGATTATGAATAAGAGATTACCCAGATTTTCATTAACAAGAACTGTGGAAGCAAACATTCACTGTCTCTTCACCCACTGCATTACATAGCTTTAAATCAATTTCAGTTTAAATCAGTTCAGCACAAATTAGTTCACCAAGAGCCAGGACACCTTCAAGCTATTGGCTGCACAAAGAAGCTATAAACTTCCAAAGGATAAAGCAAACTGGATAAAGAGGAATCCAATTTGATTCATCAAAAAAAGATGCTGGAGTGCTGTGTGTGTTTGAAAGCCTTTACAGATATTAAGTGGTTAGCTTTGTAACTGATTTCGAGGGTATCCAAAACAACCACTTGCTGGGTTTGGATTCTGTGCTGTAAGCAGGGCACTGGCTCTGCAGGATGATCACTGCTTCTGAGCGGAAAAACATTCAGAGCAGACAAATTCAATAGTTCCAGTGGATAACCACTACTGGCAAAACACAGTATGTTTTGGCTCAGGTCCCAGTGCACAGGAATATAATCAACTGGCTCCTGTTCCACAAAAGGTGAGGACAAGAGATCTGCCCTAGAGATCCTACAAGAGATCCTACTTAAAGGTAGGATTCATATAATTTAATTTTATCATGTAAAAGACATGGTTAATTTAAGCTAGCCATCTAGGCACAACAAATGGAAAGAACTACATCTTTAAAAACTTCAGGTACATCTGATATGAACAGTTGGATCACCATCTGAAAAGATTTGACCCACACCATCGAACGCAACAGGAGAGTGTCCAACCCACCAGTCTAGATGGATAACTAATCCATCTAGACTGTAATTTTCCTGTTGTCCACAAACAAGAGTCCTGAAAACTCAAAAGACACAACTGGTCCTGAACTGTAATAGAGAAAACTTGTCTATTTAAACACTTTAAAAGTAATCTTTGGAATATTTAAAAATAGCAACAAATAGCAACAAAAACCCCATTTGGTTTAGAAGAAGTATTCTGTTACTTCTGTTATTTCTGTGTTGTCATTAAACTAATTAGCACATTGGGTAATCACAAACTAACTTTGCATCAGAAAATTAATTTAAATTGCCTTATGAGTAGTAGTAGAGAAAACCCAAACATACCACTCAAGCTGTCATGTCTATCGTTAAACAATGCCCATATTACCTAGAGCAGAATACCTTTTTCCTAAAGATCCACACCCTGCACCTCCCTCTGAAGGAAAAAACCACCACCTGGATTAGTAAGGCTTCACGCATGCATGGCCTGCAGCAACAAGTAAATTTATTAGATCTCTGGCAACACATTCTTAAAATAAACTTAATAGTCTTCAGTTCTCTGCTTACTAATTTGTTTTGTGGCGCCAGAAAACTTCTCCCAACAGGCTCCAGCTGAAGTAAGGTTCATTTCCTTGTCTCGCAGAATAACGGGTTTAGCTCCACTAGCTTAGTTACTGTCACATGTGGGCCTATTTTTTTCTGGTTTATACCTTTATAGTAGTGGTACACAGGCATTAGCTCATAGGAAAACTACTGTCATTTAAAGCCTAATCAGACAAAGTGTTAAAAACTTGAGGGTCATGGGGTATACTAAGCCCAGGTCTTGAAACTTATGAACTGTTATTACAGTACTGAGACCTCAAAAATGAAAGATATTGCAACAGAACATGATCCAGGTGAAAAATACTTACAATCAAAATATTATCTTAATACTGTACTATTATAAGAAATTCTTTTATTCTGGGAAAAGAATACACTATTTTCCATTTCTTTTTCACTCAAAATCTGCTACTGCAAACTCCTACATATGGCCCTCATATCTCAATGCTTGTAAAATCATTCTCATTCTTAAAACCAGGGTGCATGAGTAGGTACCATCTGAAACTGAGACCTCTAATCTTTCGTAATGAATTTCAAATTAGGGGTGGTTTGTGTCAAATTGGCAAATTTCCCTTGAAGAAGTAATTGAACTTTTAAACTCTATCTGTTGAACACTGTCTTTGCAGAAAATCCCCCTCCATTTCAGATCACAGTCCAGGCTCATAAATCTTAAATTTTACAGCCTTAAGAGGAAAATGTATGCAACAGGGATTAAAGAGGTCGTTGTTATTTGCAAAGCCTATGCTAAATAAGTCAGAAGAGTGTTTCCATTTTATCAACTGCACTTGCTGTAATTCATTGAGCACCAATACAAAAGCTATTCTTTTAACTCCATGTCGAAGTGATTGAACTGTTTTTCTTTATTAAGAATTCACTTCCACAGACCTGCATTTTGGTTCCTTTTCTGTTCTGGCAATACAACAAATAAAATGCTCGACTGGAGGAGAACAAATGTCAGGCAGGTTCATTTAACATTTACTTTTAATTCATTTCAGAGTAATTGTACCAGGTAATCTCAATACTTAACTTTTAATATTACTTGACCAGAGAAACTCCTCTGTGGTGCCTTTCATCCTTTTTAAACTATGCCAAACCTACAACCTTTTGTAAGTGATTTAGTCCTGCTCAGCAAGGGCAGATTAAAAAACTGAAAATATACAAAATTGTTGATAAAAACAAGGACAAAAAGTTGCTCCTATTTAAGTCATTAACTTTGACTTAAGACAATCCTTGCAAAGAGGTACTCAAAGATATCTGTTCTGATGAGCAAAGAAATATTGTTGCATTAATGCATTGTGTTTTTATATCATCACAAATTTTTTAGTGCTACTTGAGGTCTGCCCTATGGGGCAGAACTGTATATTCCTAAAGCAGCAATTATAATATATTCCTGTTTTCTTATTTTATCTCAGATTCCTATGTTGCAATCACAATGTATATTTCAAGATGGAAAAAAATAATTGTGAGAAGCCAAAAACTCCTTAAAAGATTCAATCCAAAATGTGAGAAATCTGTTTAAATATTAAGTATGTGAAAGTACTTCAGAAATGAAGAATAGAATTGAGACTCCAGAATATTATGACCGCTGTGAGTTTTTGAAGAAAGAAGATCAACAGACATAAAGCAGAAGGACAGGGGACAGAAGTGACCGTGAAATTATCACAACTCAATCTTGATAGCATGTTGCTTCCAACATGTTATTTCTCTTTTCCTCTTTCTGCATATATATGAAATCTTCACTTATAATCTTACAATATAATCTTATCATCTTTGCTTATACTTTGAGATAAGTAGCTAAATTAAACGAAACTCATCAGTAGAAAAGTTGCACCTTTAAATTTATGTGTTTAGCACACAATAGATTTAAACAACTTATTTATGTACAGTTCACATTTTACTCAGCTTGAAAAGCCATTACTGGTTTAGATATTATTCTGTCTTAATGTACTAGCAGAACACTGCACTGTCTTGATAAGAAGCATATTTACATAAAAATCCCTTTATTATAGGCTTGGCAAGATTCTATTCAAAAAATACTTATTGACCTTCAAATACCAAGGTGCGTTTTTTGACATGCCAAGTTGAAGCCAGTTTGGCATCACTCAGGCTTCTGAAAAATCCTTGATCAAGATTTCCACGCTCATTCTCCCACATGTATTGAGAAATGAAAGTCCTTCATCTTTTTCCCAAGGGCCAGGGAGGCAATGTTTTTCTCAAATCAAGTCCACCTCCCACTGAATCTGCTGGCTATCACACACAGGCAGGTGAAGGCCTGGCTATGTCTGGCGTCAGGCTTACATTTTTTTGCCTTAGCATTTGTACAGAAATGTGTGGAGGTGCGACCACAGCAGTTTTAACATGCCAGCTAGCACAAATGTTTATCAGCTTTACAGAAGGGTGCTTCCCACCCTTTCTTGAAAGAGAGCTGCATAGCGCTCACCTGTTGGGACATGACCTCAGCCTCCCACATGTCGCCTGCTGTAGCTGATAACATTGCTGACACACAAACCAGAGAGGCTCCCGGGGCTGCAGCACAATGAGGGGTGCTTGGGAAGTCGCTGGGAAAACTCCTTTCGCCTCACCTTGCAGGAATCCGTTAGTTTGAACTGATTTTGTGGCTGTTCAAAACATTTATTCTGTTTCCCCCACTAAATCTGAGAGTGCCCTTGCTACCTGTTAGGATTCCTGCTCCTTGCAGGATGCAGCAGCATGCTGGAGACTGAAGCCCACAGGTTCAGATAGACCATTCC
>NW_008676328.1:74560-80489 GCF_000695815.1 Acanthisitta chloris
ACAACAGGGCCATGAAGAACAATGCATACAGTGAAGGATGGAGCACAGGGTTGAGGTGAGAAGACGCCAAAGCCTACCGGTTGCTCAGTGAGATTAACGAGACATCTCAGGTGGAATCAGTCTGGGCAGATCTCCTGACACCTAAGTATAGATGGCTACTGAAATCCTAGCAAATTATTTCCATAGAGCTACCTGTGAAAGCCTCATAGTTCAGCAAGAGGAGCTCTCCTCTGGATGTATTTCAAGGATCTTTCTTTCCTTTTTTACCTTAATTACAGAAGAAAATTAAGGACTTGATTTTCAGGATTGATTAATGAGACAAGCATAAAAATGCATAACTTACACTCACAGGATTTCTTTTTCTGCTCTATAGGATCAAACAGGTATGGATATCAATTAATCTAACATCAGATGGGATGGTAAAAGTATTAATCTTCATACAGACAACTATGCAATACATAAAATGCCACTGATTGTCAGGCCTCTGTTTGATATCTCTGGAAAGATGTACATTTCAGTCCATTTATAAAAACTGAGCAACCAGTTGGTCAGCCTGAAAGCAATACACTGCTGATCCTCCTCTGCAAAATAATCTATGCCACACATTCTGAAGAAAAATGTCAGTGACTCCTTATCTGTTCAGAGATAGATCTAAAAAGGTATGCAATACATAATAAAGTTTCAATCATTCTGACATTTGCACATGTAACTTTAGTCATACAAATGCCCAAACCCTTGCTAAATCAGATCCTTGATTTCCTTTACTCTGTGCTAGAGAACTTTCCTGCTTTAACCTTGATCTACTGGTCAGTCCTATCCACTTGGAAGGGCTGATTCTAGCCTTAAGAAGTTCTTACTATGTTACCTATTTAAGAAATAATTCATCTATTTAGGTCTCTGTTTCCTGCTTTTGCAAAGAGGGAAAATGTTACTAATCTTATTTGTAAAGTTGTGCTGGGTCTGGCTGAGATGGAGTTCATTTCCCCACAGCAGCCCTCACAGTGCTGTGCTTTGCACGGGTAAAGGTGTTGAGAACACATCAGTGTTTTGGCTGCTGCTGAGCAGTGCTGGCACTGCATCAGGACTCTCTCCAACATTGTGCCCCCCCACCTCCCCCCACCCCCAGTAAGCTGGGGATGGGAAAGATCCTGGGAGGCAATACAAATAGGACCGCTGACCCAAATCAACCAAAGGGATATTCTCACTCATCTCCACCTACAGTTTCTAAAACTGGGTGTGCAGTCCAGAGAAGGTCTCACAAAAAATATGTTTTAAACACATGGACTCAAACATTTCAAGAGAACATATTCTGACCTTGAAAAATCTTTGTTCAAGCATATTTCTAATCCTTTGGACATGATTATGACCTCATGTTATTAAATTCATATATGTTACAGATTTCTTAGTTGCTGAAATACAAGCAATAGTTGTGTTCACCTCATCACATACTGAATAACTTCTTGAAAGGATAATGAGGCTAATACAGTGTAACATAACCATAGGAAAGCACTTTCTTTTCACTTTCTAGTTAATGAGCTGCTTTCAGGCTAAGTTTGATAAAGATTCTTATATTAAAGAACACGGGAAGCAACAGTGAAATGAAACATGAGTATGTTCTGTCTCAAAAACTACTTGTTCAATGCAGACACATTTGCTCTGTTAACATGCTTACAATAAAGAGGCATATATTGTAGTCTCCTTGTTCTTTTATTAAACAGGTATTTCAATCTACAATTACAAAGATAACTTAATGTGCTTTTGCACATGAACATGGGGGCAAGAGACAGTATGCGCATCCTGCCAGAGCCACACAAACAAGCTCAAGCTGAGCACAAAGGATAATGCCACATGACTTGGCCCTGCCAGAATGAAAGCCTTACCAGTTTGGTGCTCTGCTGAGCCTACTTGACCCTGCTGATTCCTGACTCCTGAGATACTTCATTAAGCTGTACCTTGAGTGGCTCAGTAAGGGACCATGTTGATTCATTGATAGAAAAGGTTTATTTTTGACTAGAGGGAAATAAATGAGGGTAGATTTTATCTTGGATTCTCTCAGTGTTGTTACACAGTGTACACTACAGGTTGTTGGATACACTTGTCTCTCTCTTTCCTACTCATGTGTGGCCATAGAAACTGTTTTCTTTCCAGTTTGCCATCATATGACCTTCTCATGGTAAATACAGTAACTGCTTACACAAAGATATAATACAGGCCAAGACTCCCAACCTTTATTTTAAGTTTTCCTTTAACATTATTCAACAACTAGAGACAAGGGGGATGCTAGTAATATGTGTCAGACAAATTTCACAGCCAGTTTTCACACCAGTGTCCTCACTGGGCACTGCTTTCTCTGAGTCACATTTTGATAAGCAGAACAGCAGTTATTTAAATGTACAGGAGAATTGGGTGGAAAACCTCATAGCATGAAAGTGGGCCTGGAGTTGCATTCAGACTATGGTCAAACTTTTTCTTTCTAAGAGATCTGTGAGCAAAGCCACTCGAAAATTGCAGGAGAATGAGATTTTGGAGTGTACTGTATGGGAAAGTTATAAACCCACCTGTAGCAGTTCCTGCATCACCTGCTCTAGGTGTCCCTGCCTTGGCAGGGGGATTGGACTAGATGATGTCCAGAGGTCCCTTCCAACCCTAACTATTCTGTAATTCTGTGAGCCTTTAGGTTAGTTATTTGCTTCCTTACCAAGTATGCAACACGATCTGAATAAAAGAAATGTTATGTAGAAATGCATGGAAGTTCTACACAACAGTATATTGATTTGTACTACACGTAAGTATTACTCACATATAGATATATAATGATGGAAATATTTCAGAATAACATTTAAAGTTTGAGTATATTGAATTATGGCTATACTATATTTCAACTGTAAAGTAAACATGTGGTCTCTTATATCCTACAGTGCTGAGCAAAGCTGGCTTTATGACATCAGCTTTCCACTATCTAATATATCATAGAATCACAGAATCACCCGGGTTGGAACAGACCTCAAAGATCATCGAGTCTGTAGTAGCCTTCTTCAAGTAAAAGCCTATAATATCTAGAGAAGAGTACTGTGCAGACATAACTGACTAAGCCCCACTTGGCCTGGGCACGTCCCTGAGCATGCAGAGGGGAATGTATCAGCAGGCCTTACATCTTGAGTGATCCTGAAATCTATTCAGTTGTTTGTGCTAAAAAGACAGTGAAAAGGAGCTACGATGAAATCAGGGATCAGTGACAAAATAATTAAGGAATTTCATGAATTATACTTCATGATTTGACTTATCAAATATCTTTCACAAGTTCTAAAATAGATTGGTTTGCATGTTTTAACTAGGTAGCTGTTTAATATTTGCCAACTGGCAAGCAGGATTTAATTTCCGCAAAGGAAGATCACTGTACATTTCAGATCTAACCCAATACATGTTTTCTCTACATTTTCTTTCCCAAAGATGGCATAGTTCGATGTTACACTGAAAATAACTTGATATCACTGATGGTCCTACCTGCCACTCTCCAAAGTAAATCTACTACTCTGCAAGGAACTATTAAAACCATTCAGCTCTTTTGTTCACATACTGTACCATACTTAGTTTTACAGCTCACTCTTCAGAATTTTTTGTATCTCACATATTTGACTGCATTTCAAGCTGACTCTAAATTTTACTTTCCTCCATATTTCTATCTTAATGTTGATTTGATAGAATTCATTTGGACTTGATTTAAAATGCAGCTTACTCAGTAGCTTTCAACAGTACACCAGAAGATAATTTTTAGAGCAATAAATCACAATAAAATATGACACAAGGAAGAAGTGTTAGAGATTAAAAGAAAACCATTAAAAAAACAGACCAAAACCAGCATAAGTTTGAATAGGAATTAAAATAGTGGTTTCCTAGATCACTTTTGGTGCCAAGAGAAGGTGTATTGTTCAAGAGAATCAATACTCATTTGCCAAATCTAAATTTCTGCTTACACCAAATCAAATTTGATGATAAAATATGCCACATCACTTAGTGTTCTAACAAATCCACTCACTGCAAAATTTAAAAAAAAACACAACTCCATATTAATACAAATACTGCAAAACTTACTGTGAACCATTCCTGTGAACTCCTGAATGCTCTCTGCAACCTAATATTTAATATTTTGTAGAATTTTTTTGTCTGCGGTTGACACACAAGTGAACACTTATAAATACCTATAGAGTCAGCAGTAACCAGGTATCCTGTGAACATTCTGTAAAATGTTTTAAAGAAAGAATCATAAAGCATCATGATGGAAGAAAGAGAACTAAGTCTGATACAATGCAGTGGATTGCTGCAGATCTGCTGGAGGGCAGGAAGGCTCTACAGAGGAATCTGGACAGTCTGGATTAATGGACTGAAGCCAGCTGTACAAGGTTTAACAAGGCCAAGTGCCAAGTCCTGCACCTGGGTCATGACCACAGGGAAGAGTGACTGGAAAGCTATCCAGTGTAACAGGACCTGGAGGTGCTAGCTGACAGTGGCTGAAAATGAGCCACCAGTGTGGCCAAGAAGGCCAATGGCATGCTGACTTGTATCAAAAATACTGTGGCCAGCAGGACCAGGGCAGTGAGTGTCCCATTGTACTTGGCACTGGTGAGGCTGCACTTCGAGTACTGTGTTCAGTTCTGGGCCCCTCACTGCAAGATATTTTTGGGGCAGTGAAGCTCATGAAGGGTCTAGAGAGTAAGTCATATGAGGAGTGGCTGAGAGAGCTGGGGTTGTTTAGTCTGAAGAAGAGGAGGCTCAGGGGGGATCTTATCACTCTCTACAGCTACCTGAAAGGAGGTTGTGGCAAGGTCGGAGTCGGACTCTTCTCTCAGGCCGCTAGAGACAGGACAAGAGGAAATGGCCTCAGACTATACCAGGGGAGGCTCAGGTAGGACACTAGGAAGATTTTTTTCAATGAAAGAGTGACCAGGCACTGGAACAGGCTGCCCAGGGAGGTGGTGGAGTCAGCATTCCTGGAAGTGTTCAAGAAATGACTGGATGTGGCGCTTAGTGCTATGGTTTAGTTGGCATGGTGGTGCTTAGTCAAAGGATGGACTCAATGATCTTGGAGTTCTTTTCCATCCTTAATGATTCTATGATTCCATATTTGAGTCAATATACAAAACCTTCTGACACTTAATAGTTGAGAAGTCTATAGTATTGGGGTCAATAATAGAACAGTATGCAAAAACTTTCATTATTTTCCTATGAAAACTACATTGTGTGTCAAGCAAACAGCTTACAGTACTTTGAGTTCTTTCAAAGACAAGGTATAAATCTCTTGACTATAGTAAGTATAATATTTATATGTTCTAACCTATGGTACAATATTATTATTAACAGGAGAAGAAAAATTATAAACATTTATGTTTAAGAGAACATAATTTCTACAATTCCCTTCATTCCTAGCATTTAAGCACTATACTCCAAACACTAACAGTGAACTCAAGGCCACCACTCATTTCTATGGTTGGAATCTGCCCAATAGGCAGTGTGAAGTGCAATTATCAGCAAACAATGCAGTATGAGGACTAATTAATGAGTTAACATGAGGTAACAGTATGGCTTAACATCAGTATATTAAAGGAGCATTTTTGTGGGACACAGACAACATTAGTAATGCTAAAGAATTTTATACCTGATATGTACAAATAATTGACAAAATTTTTTGACCATGAGGACTTACCTTTTTTTCATACAGGTTTTGGGAAGAATCTGGATTTCTTCCCAATGGCTATAATCCTGTATTTTTAATAAGTCACATGCATTTTGCCTGATGAACTTAAACCAGCTTTCTTTGTACATTGTTAGATTTATAAAGAAAATCGAGATGCACTACTTTCATGGAATAGTCTTTAATATGAAATCTGATAGACATGGGATGTATATATGTTCCTACACTGCAAGTCTCTTT
>NW_008676328.1:80510-97218 GCF_000695815.1 Acanthisitta chloris
TATGTAAGTCCCTATAGATACATATACACACGAAGACTTACGTAGGAAAGCACAGGGCCTGAACACTCAGTTCACTGAGTACAGTGCATTCACTCTTTATTCAAAATCAGCCTCATTTTGCAACTCAGCTGAAATAAATGACTGTTCATTCAGATGAAGACCTGGTCCATACTTCTTATGCTACTCTGCCACCACAGAAGAGCATGAATATCTGTAACAGATGCTCACCAGTGAGAAACACTTAATATCACCAACATAAATGGGAAAAAATATGCTCACAGCACCATACCCTCACAAATTTATATTTTTAAAATATTCATGTTATGCATTAGGATTTATTTTTCATCTTATAGAAAATTCAAGTCTTTATTCCTGGCTTGAAGAACCTATGTAATGCACTGAGGACTGGCTGTTTAAAATAAATGTTTAAAATAAATCAGTAACATGGATAATGATAATACTACAATTACAGGCGGTAATAATATTTCACTATATGAAGCACTGAAATATACTGCAGACCCCCAGAGTCATGTTTTATGTATTAATGGTTCCATTCTCCCCGCCTCACACTCCAATCCCTTATAAGAAGCAATTCCAAGAGTGATTTCCCATGAACCTTATCCAGGACTGCAACAGGCTGCCACAGCACACACAAGAGAAAACAGTTAATACATTTTCCCACAACAGACAATTAAAACTTCCCATTCTGCCAGTAAATGAAGACTGAGCACTCTGTTCCTGAAGTGAAAAATGTACTCTGTGGAAACAACACAGCAATGTTAGGCATTTTCTCCTACCTTCAATATTGCAGTTTAAGTTGGTATAACTGACCTGTCTTCTCCCATTAATCAGACATTCACCTGGAGTACATCAAGGTTTTGGGCTGGATGCTACATTGGCTGTGGACCCTGCAGGCTCCACACAGCTTAACTCACTAGAAAGACCCCAATAAGTAAAGAGAATGTGGAGAGCAATGTTCTTGCAAAAAATGTGATGGCTATCCCAAGCAGAAAACTCCTTTTGATGCCTGTGGAATTCCTTTAACTATTCTTTCCACTGAACATAGATACTTAGGCCTCACCAGTAAGTATGGATGAGTATATGTAACTCATAGTTATAACCACAGCCCAAATCCTTGCCCTTTTATGAGTGATCTAGGCTGTAAGCCTCCTGGTTCTAGCAACTTCAGTTCCTTTACTGTTCTTATCAGAAACAGCTGGAAGCTTTCTTCCACTTTCTCTCCAGAACGCTCTATGTAGGGAGATATTACTGCATTGAAATATTCTCATGCTACATTAGACAGGAGGGTTTTTTTTGAAAAGTATTTATGGAGATTTGTTTCACCTAACTTTGGATAAGATAGATATCTGTATCCTAAGATAGTTATCCTAAGCATCCATTATAGCAAGTGCAAGTCTAGTCAGTGGATTTGGGTTCTACTGTCTAAAGATAGGTATTCAGGGCCATTTGAGATCCTTTTAGGTATCTGAGACATCTGCAGAGGGCTGGCAAATATAACACAGGATTAACAGGAAATCCATGCCCTTCGGCAGGGTTGGACAGAGGTCAGGCAGGTTGGCTGAAGCTCCTCACAGCACACTTGGTCCTATGTTGAGGGAACTGAAACATGTCCAATGGTGTCTGGAGAGCTATTCAGCTCATCCTAAAGATGACACTTGCATTGGTAGAATAGTTTTGCAATTTACACCTGTACCATCTAGTTTTTCATGGACCACAATTGGACCTTTGACAACTAGACATGTTCAGAAACCTTCATTTAGTCATCTAACTTCATCTGTCTTCAGTCTAGCGCAAACTAACATACATAATATATAAACCTTTTTTTTCCAGAGAGTGGAGTATGCAGATTGAAAAACAAATCTCATGTTACATGGCAGCTGACTCTACTGCTAAAAACAAAAATTGCAAGCCCTACCTCTTGGCACTATATCTTTGAGACGACTGTGTGGATGTTTCCCTGCATCAAACAGGCAGCCTAAAGCATTATGCAAACAAGGTAGGACAGGAACACACCACAGAGCAGGTCATGTTCTGAAGCAGGCAGTGTGCACTTCAGTGTTGGTCACAGATTGGTTTAAACCGACTGAAAATGCATCCCTGAGTCATGGCTTTCTATATGTATTCAGCAAATACAGCCTAAGCACTGCTTAAGAAATGAACAACGCCCATTTCCCCCATGGGTTCTCAGTCTCAGCCTCTGCTCTGTTCCCTCCGTTGCAGCTGGCACAAGTGATTGTATGGCCATTTAAGGAACCGCTAAAAAAAAAACTAAATGCGGAAAGAAACCGTTTAATTTTAATCTGGGTGATTTCCTTGACCCAGAGTTCATGGCACAGCAGTAACAGTGCTTGTGCCAGGGTAAGGGAGGCACCAGCACAGTGGCAAACAGCAGGGGTGGAGAGGGAGTGGGACTGCTGTGCTTGGCAGCAATGCTGTCTCTTGACGCTAAAAGCAAGCCCTTATGCTGACATTCCTTGCTGGTATAAACCTGTGTATTAGAGTGTAAATCTGGCTATTAATCCTGAAAAGTGAGTTTTCCATGTTATTTCCACTGAGAAACAACTACATCCCTATGTCTGATACCTAAAGTAAAGTGTAATCAAGGAACACACAGTTTGATGGTGACACGAATCACACCACTTTTAACAACATGAAAATGATTCCTGATAGAAGTCAGGAGTTGTTGTAGCAACCATTTAAAGAGGTCATAAAGGTTCCTACTTTACAATGCTTCCCAAGCAAAGCAAAAGCCTACAGACTCCCAGGCTTTCAGTTAAGGGCTCCTTTCCATCAGACCCATAGACAAGGACACATATGTGACTGTAGAGCAGAGCTTTCTGAAATGTTGCAACTTGTCCCTTTTGACCATTTGTGAGGCGCTACCTTGCATCTAACTGCCCACCAGTCACCCCCTTTAATGGCAAACAGTCACTCTACAAAATGGAAATTTCATGTCTACAAAAACCTAACCCTCTAAAAATTAATTCCCTTAAACTCATGCTTTACATACATAGATACGTACCTAAAAACATACAAATATGCAGCATATAAAGCAGCTACAAAGATGAATTATAAAGGGAATGTATAATAAATATTAGGAAATTAAAAATATACTTCATTTTTGCAGACCTTAGTTTGAGAAATCTGTCAAAGTAGTCACGTCTGAATGTATTCAAACTTATATCCCATTTACTAAACCACTCAACATCTTGAGCTAACAAAAGAATAAAGGATGAAAAATATGGGTCTCACCTGAAAATTGAGATCGGTGTACTAGTTGCCCCTTTTCTTAGTGCTTCAAGTGAATATACACCACGGAATATACATCTATGAAAACTGGAGAAGGATGTTTTATATGGACATGTAGTGATAGGACATGGGGGAATGGCTTCAAACTGAAAGATGGTGGGTTTAGATTAGATATTAGGAAGAAATTGTTTACTCAGAGGATGGTGAGGCATTGGTACAGGTTCCCCAGAGAGATTGTGGTCTCCCATTCCTGGAAGTGTTCAGGGCCAGGTTGGATGGTGCTTTGTGCCACCAGGGGTAGTGGAAGGTGTTGCTGCCCATGTCAGGGTGGTTGGATGATCTTTAAGATCCTCTCCAATCTAAACCATTCTGTGATTCTATGATACTAGCCCTGCAAACACACAAGTGACTTTTTTCAGTACAGTACTCTTATGGTTATTAAAGGATTCATATAGAAAAGTTATATGAATGATTGAGCCTGTAACAGGTATTTGCTGGAAAATCTTTTTTTCATTGTTTACTTACATATTAGAGAGTAAATAGATCTGTCTAACTCTGACAGATACCAGAACAAACACAGGGAAGAAAATGCGCTGCGAGTAGAATGAATCTGAACTACAGGCAGGGCAGTCTCTCATTGATCCTCAGGAAGATGGTGGAACAAATAATCCCGGAAATCATTTCCAAACACATGAAGGACAAGAACGTGATAGGGAGGAATAAGTATGGAGTTACAAAGATGAAATCATGCCTGATGAATTACAGACTCAGATAAGTGGGCAGTGTGATGGATTGAAAACTGGTGGATGACTGGGTTTAAAGTTGTAGTCAGCTGCATGAAGTCCAACTAGAGGTCAGTCACTAATGGTGTACACCTGAAGGGTACACTAATACTGGAGTCAATAGTGTTTAACCAGGATGATTAAAGACCTGGATGCCAGGACAGTGTGTACTCTCAGTAAGTTTGCAGATTATGCAAAACTGGGAGGAGTGGCTGATATATCAGATGTGTGTGCTGCCATTCAGAAGCACTTTGGCAGGCTAGAGAAATGGAAAAGAGAAAGCTCAGGTGGGAAACTTAACAATGTGTATAAATATCTGATGGGAGGGTGCGAAGAGAGAGAGACAGTCCCTTCTCAGAGGTGCCCAGTGACAGAACAAGACACAGTGGGAACAAATTGAATTACAAGATGCATACAAACATGAGAAAAAACTTCTTCACCATAATAGTATTCAACTTGTGGATCAGGTTGCTCAGCAAGGTGGTGGAGTCTCCATCCTTAGAGATCTTTAAAGATTCATTCCAACTCAAACCATTCTATGATTCTCAGTCACTTAATCTAACTCTAATGAATCAGGTCTTTGAAATCTATAAAATGAAGGGGAGTCACTGTCGTCACTTTAACCCTAACTACCTATGAAAATTTAATCTTGGAAACCATATTGATGTCACATTATTGAAAGCAGAGGAAATGACTAAAGTAACACGTTATAAAGATGTAGTCAAAAGACAAGACATCTGACTCCTCTGCTGCTAAAAATGAGAAGATCAAAAGAATCAAGGTTGACTACAATCCAGAGCTATTTTTATTGATAAAAGAATACCAAATGAAAATGAGCAACTGTGAGACTAGTCTCACAGAAATCTGTTTTCCCAAAAACTAGATAACTGAACTTAAACAATTTTCATGCAGTCAACAAAGAAAAGCATCTCCAAGACTAGCTTGCTCTTCCTCCTTTGACACTGTCTTAATCTCTGTAGACACCTAGAGAACCTTACTGAGGAAGCTCAAGTAGTTAATGTAGGTGAGTTGACTCACTTTCAGTAATTGAATTGAATGCGATTAACCTGGACTGTATCATCTCCAGACACACAAACATAGAATCTCTATTTTCTCTATCAATCTCTATAAATTATTGTGTGAGAGGTGGCATCTCTAAAGAAAGCACACATCGGATTGAACATTTGAAAGCAAGTGCTTTAACCACAGAAACTGTGACTGTAAACTTTAAATCAGTTTTTATGGTTGGCCAGGACTGAAACTAAATTTAATCACATTCAAGAAATTAGTTTCGAAAAGTGAATATGTACTTGGTCTACTTCTGATTTTGATGATAGTAACTTAGGCTTAATTTTGGTTATAAATATGCATCAAGAATAGGCTTCTTCAGAAACAACTTGGATTGTTTTATGTTTGAAAGCAAAGGGAAGAATTATGTCACTGGGTAAGGCTTTACTTTTATCAGTAATTACAGAAAAAGAAAGGTTATTCTTGTTTTTATCACTTCTCTCATGGTCACAGTGATGTGATCCATCTTTAACATGTGGCCTTCAGTTAACAGGGAATGCTAAATGATAACCAAACAATCCCATTCATCTGACCAAGAGAGACTTTAAAGGGTCTGTCCAGTCTTTTTGTTAAACACTTTTTGATGACTTCGCACTGAACTTTGACTTAAGTTTAAACCAAAAAAACATTCCTTCAAGGGGATCATTATTCTGGGCTGAGCATATTTAAAATACTGCTTAAAGCTCCAGTTCAACTGGCTAGTCAATACTCCTCAGGCAGAATGGATTTTTTTTTTCTCCTGAAGGTAAAGCCTGTCTGTGCAGGAAACACAGCTTGCTTGGGAGTTAGTCTGAGTTTGTGAAATTAACTCCCCCAGGAATAACGAACCATCACAAATCTTCAAATTTGAATCAGAGTATACACCTTTGATTTCTCTTTAACAAATACATAATAATGTAACAAATACATTATGGAAAAAAAAAGTGCTAGGTTACACTGCACACACAATTCTGCCCCAAGGAAAGGATGAAAGAAAGAACATTTTGTGACAGAGGCTAATCGTGTTTGCTCATGTACTACTGAAAGGTGTTTGGATACTATAGGAAGGGGGCGGGGGAAGTGCAATAAGAACCAACAGAGAAGAGAATAGCCATACCATCACTCATGTCCTGACATGTCCTGTTGGACTGCTTCCCTGTCCCAGCACAATGCTCTGTGCTTTATCAGGAACACATCCTCTTTGCCATCTCCACAAGCTCACATCTTAGATGAAGCTGACAGTTTATCCATCAAGCCATCACACTAAACCTAACAATGTTACAACAAACCCTGTAAATGTTAACTATGATTCTCAATAATCAAAAAGTCAGAATGCAAAGTAATACTGACAGCACAGAGAGCTGTCCATAAACTCAGTCTTAAACACCAAGTTCTACAAATTTCTGCATTTGTTATTAGGCAACTGTGGTTTTCAAGCTCTGTTTCCAAGTTCACAATACATTTCTGTAGATTTATTAGTTTATCCATTCTTATTTCAAGACAGCTGAATACCATATTGGACATCTGTTCAGATGCAAATCCCTTTAATACTCTTGATGGGTTTTCAAAACCATGTAATCTATAAAAGTTTCAGACACCCATTTCTATTTAATAGTAGATTATTAATCCTCTGCCAGAAACCTGTTCCTAAAATGCAGCCTCTGTTCTCCACTCTAACTTGCCTGGTGCTGACAGTTGCATGATTTTACCACAAGCAACATCTTATCTGAAGGCATAAAATAAGGTGAGGAAAGAGACCAGTTGACTTTATTTGATTGATGAGTGAAACTAAAGACAGCATGCAAATACTGCGTGTCTTGCAAAATGGTCATGAAGCAGTTTTACACATTGAACAAACTGACAATAAAACTTTATGCTGGATGCTTTATTGTGTCACATATGTTTTCATTTAACAAAGCATCTGTCACGACTGACCTTGTAATCTTATCACATTTCTCAAAGTGACAGTTTCAATAGCATTAATCTGCACGTTAAAGAGATTTGTTGGTGTTATTTGTAGATTTAGGACCAGTCTTTATCAAACAGTCAGCTCAGACACTGAAATAAATGTGAACTTTGCAAAACATCAAAATGTCAATGAAATCCCTACAAAAAATAACAGAGACTATGACATAAACCATTTCAATTTACACGTGAGAAAGAATTATCACCAGTAGGTTATTATCAGGCAGCCTAAAAGAGCTGGAAGAAAGAGTACCACAAAAGCAATTTACAGTGAGTAACCAGTAAGTTTGCTTTATTGCAGCATTTATACACACAGTACTCTCTACTTCTATAATGAGTCGCCCTTTGGAGCTGATACTTTCCTCCTACTGGGATACTTTGCCTCCTCTTGCTAAGTTGTCCTTAGTGCAGCACTAGTCTTAGCCCATTCTTAGACTGCCTCAGACAACAAAAGTACTACACAAGCAGTCATCTCACTGCTCTGGACTGGACCTTGTCCTCTTGCAATGGGAAAGACTGGCATTACGGAACAGAGAAATATAAAATGAAGATGGAAAGAAGGTGCTTCCCACCTGCCCTCCCCTGTCCTGGCAAAGCTGGGCAGACAAACATTTGTGCCAGAAAGTCATCAGAGGGGCTTCTCTCTTTTTCTGAACCAGAATCAGTCTGGCAGCTCTCCAAGGGCCTTGCTGCATTCCATGGGACTTGTCATGGACAAATTGCAGTAAACAAAACACAGCACGCACCAAAGAAAACTGAACTCAGATGCTGTAGGCACCTCCGAAATTTCTACAGACAGGTGAAACTTCCACAGCAGATGCAGCTAGATGTCTAAGGTCTGAAGGGATTGTTGAGTTCAAGTAAACTCTCATGAGAATCAATATAATTCCTGTTTTATAATGCTATGATGCAAAATGCAGAGTATTTAATGTTATGTCTGCATTTCTGGTTTCAGGACACTAAATTAACACTCCAGTATACATGTATTTATTGGACAGGGGCAGCTGGGAATCCTGAGAGATGAGCAAATGGCAAGCCAGAGATTTTGGTGTGCAGTTAGTCTTGGATGGGGACAATACTGTAAAACATTGGAGTGAGCAAGCATATGAAGATTAGCTCTACCACTGCAGCTGTTTAAATTGTTATATTTAGTTTAAGGCTGCACCCAGACATTCATTAAAGAAATGAATGAGATGGTACTAGAGGCTAACATACCTTGGCTACTTGTTTCTGCTCTTCTGCTGGAGGCTGCAATTCCTCTAGCACTGCAAATAAATACATTTGTGAGCTTCTCTCATCTACTCCAGCACAAATTAACTAGCTTAGTTTAAGTCCCCTTTGTCAACAAGTTAAGGTAGCTCAGGTAGCATTATGCTGAAGCAGAGAAAGACAGAGTTCTGTTTTCTCTTCTGTGAGGATGCAGCCTTTAGCAGAGGTTTAGCACTGAACAGCTGAAGGACAATGACATCTTAAACCACCACAGCTGCTTCTGTGATGATTGTCTGAGAGCGCCTCGGTGTTAACTTACTGAGATGAATACACGGGGCAGGTCATACACATGCTAACTGCTACTGCATGCTTATGGATTTCAAAAGAAAAAAAATACCATATTGATGTGATTCAGATGCCAAAGTGGTGACAACTAGTGCAATTTAAGATGGTTATGGAAACCACACGTCAGTGCAGGCTGGCTTTGGGACCTACGGAAAATCTGCATTGTTGTGAAGGGACAGCTAGAGGCCAGAAGCCTACCTCTGGGTACGACACTACTTGGAATATTGCATGTACATTTAGGCAACTCATTCTTAAAACACTTTTCTTGATTATAAAGACTGGGATCACATTTTTAAAATTAAAAGTCAAGAAAGAGTTTTTCTTTTATATCCTTCTTCTTCTCCGGTAAATTTCCTATTACTATCCAGCAAGGACAGAAATTGGGTTAACACTGGATACTTTTTCAGATCATACCCTTGCATTCTGGAACACAGTATACAGGCTAAATCTTGCAGGAGTAGGTGTATGGAACACCTGCAGTCTTACCTGTAAAACTCTAGACAGCCCTTATGTTACTGAGTATATTGTCATTGCTATTTCCTAACTTCCACAGGCACCATTACCTTCCTCTGTTGAAAACAGTCTTTCAGCACTTCTCATGCACTACCAGCAGAGCTCAAGGAGAAACAGTTAGTTGTATAGGTGCCTCTGCAAGGGGCACGTCCTCTGTAGATGACTTATACTTTGAATCACTTTGTTAGTCTACATGTGCTGCCAGCCAGAAAATACACACTCAAGTGCTGCAATGAGGTTTCTGCCAGTCATGAGCTAGCAAAGGGTGTGCAAGATCAGGGAAGGGTGCTGCACAGCTCCTGGACAAAGAGGCTCAGTCTTGTGATGACATCTACTGGCTAATCACAAAGGCAGTAACCCATTTGTAGGGAAGCTCATTCCAGCATTTTCCATTCCTGAACATTTCAGGTACATGATCTAAACTCAGAAAGGGGAGGTTAAAACAGAAGGGAAAATAAGGGCCCATTGAGAAACCCTATCTCTGCTGTTGATGCTTATTCTGACTATGTATCTTGCCTTCTCCCATAGAAGAGAAATGCAAAATAGACACACAATGATCTGTATTTGGAATGTATTGTAGGTAAAGATTTTCCCTACTGCCGCAGTTTTCCAGCTTTGGATTTTTTCAGCCCCACCGTTTTCTCTTCTGTAAACATGAACCCTTTCCAAAGTGTCTGTGGTTGCCCCTCTATATGAACGTTTTCATATTAACTTCCATCTCTAATCTGCCAAACACATACCAGTCAAACTGCCCTCTTATCTGATAGGCTCAGTAAAGTACACTTACATGTTCCTTTATCTTCCATGTCCTCACCTGCTAAACTATTCAGACACCCCTTTCACAGTCTAGCCAGTCCTTCCCCCAACTCACTTCCAAACGTTTCATCTTAGTTCCCAGAATGTGTTTCATAGCACCCATTTCTTACCAGCACTGTGAGCTAAAGGCCCCATAAAGATTATTGTCATCACAATATCTGGTATTGTGCTAGCTCTGGCACAAAAACTACTTCTTGACACCACAAATCAGGTCCTTGCTGCTTTGTGCCTTGAAGTAAACCTGCTCTCTTCTCCCTTAGCAGTTCAACACTGCAAGAGCACAGCCAGTTCTCAGACTGCACAAACCCTGGCTTGGTTCAGTCTCTGCTGTAGGAAAATGCAGGACAGTACCCCTCCAGCCAGCTGACCACCCTTGAAGAATGTGCTGCAGCATAAGATATCAGCCCCTATCCTATGTCAATTCAGCAGGGATGATACACTGCAAAGGACATGGAATGCAAATTCTCAACAGTTTTTATTGAGTTCACTATCTGTAGCTAAAAAGATCATCCATAGCCTTCATCCTCGCATTTTTCCTACAGCAGAAAGAATTCAAAAATAATACCAAGAAGAGTAAGGAAGTGAAAAAGGTTAGGCAGACAGGATATGAAAAAACCCCAAGTCCTGGTTAGCCAATCAAGACATGAAAAGTGTAAAATATAAACCAATGGCATGAAAGAAAAGAAAAGCTAACATTTTTCAAATACTCTTATTCCCACTTATCTTGGAGTTTACTAACTTGAGTAGCAGCAGAAGAATGTCACTCAAAGCATCAATCAAACCTACCTTTTAAAATACACATGTTAAACCTTCTGAAATCATCGTTCCTTACAGTTTTAAGATTATTTTCTCCCTTGACACAGCATTCACATTATAATTGGGTTCACTCCATTCGTGTCAGTTTAGGCTAAGTGAAAATGGACAAAACTGAAGGCGCACCAGAATGACTCCAGAACAAAGGCATCGTGTAAGCAGCTGATGTGCTACATTAAAGGGAGTTAGAATGGACTTCCCTGCCAAGGCAGCCAGCTCACGGTAAATGCATTAACCTGTCAGATTTAGGTAACTCTAGAGTCCTAACTTATAGGAAAAGTATCTAAGTAATTTAACTAAAGGGCAAAGTTTGCTATTAGCAGTCTGGTATACCTGTAGATAATAAAGTTCAGAAAATTAAATATCTCTCTTGATCACAACATAAACACTAAGATTGAGCCCACTAACTAATCAATATTCCTGCTTTTCAACAATGACTTTTTAAAGGCTTAAGGTAGAAGATATCCCTGGGTAACTTAAAAGGTATTTCAAACTATGTCACATGAACAGGAGCATTGCCAGAAGCCAGCTATTACTCTGGAAGCACCCTTCAGTGGTCATTCAGTTGGTTTGTGTAGTTTCTTTCTTCTTTTCTTCCCCCTAGGTAGGGCCAATTATTGGACACAGATCTGAGAGCACACAGGCAGCTCTCTCTGAGGTCAGGAAACAACTACTTCATGTATCCTGCTTTCAACTTTGCTAATGAATGGGTAACTCCTAGGTTAAAAATTATCTTTCAAGGTTTATGTACTTTATGCCAGAAAGGGCAGGGGGGAAAAGAAAGAGTGAATTAAACCCCCTGTTTGTTGTACGTTTAACCTACATCCACCATAATAAATGTGTGAAATTGCAGCAATCACAAAATCTCTGTCAGTTTGCTAACAACTATTTTTGATACATATGCTAATGCCATCGCCTAGAAAGAGTATTAATGTTAATGTAGCTCCTAAGAGGATTTAAGCATTTTTTTTACAAAGCCAAGAATCTTTCATGCAATTTCTATCTCAGTGCTTTACAAGATTTATTCCACATTTTTGATTCTTGAGGAAAAAAAAAAAGTGGCAATTCTCAGTTTTTTCAAAGTCAGGTGGCTATCTCCTTAATTTTACAGAGTTGCCTGAAAATCTGCCCCACATAAATAAACACTGATACTAGATTCCGAACACAGCACAGTGCTGTAAGCTATAAGTTGTCTTTTCCAGTGGTCACAGATATACACACCAAACAAAACAAAGTATGGGGAGACACAGAGACAAGACAAAAGTGTATTGTTAATGTGTCAGATCTGGTGCAAAACCAACATATCCTCTTATACTGCAGTCTCACTTCAGGAGGCTGTTAGGAGTGTCTTAGCTATTTAGGGTAGTGTCAGTTAATTGTGACCACCAAACTTGCCAAGTGAGTAGAAAATATATATAGATAAATCCCATTCCACGATGCCCATGGCTGAGCCTGTACCTTAAACACTTGCAGAACCATGCACTGGCTCTTTTTCTGCTTCACATCACCACGTCCCAGAGGCAAGC
Organism: Acanthisitta chloris; assembly: GCF_000695815.1. Taxonomy (NCBI): domain Eukaryota; kingdom Metazoa; phylum Chordata; class Aves; order Passeriformes; family Acanthisittidae; genus Acanthisitta; species Acanthisitta chloris. Next base: position 92,797 of record NW_008676328.1, read on the forward strand.
TGCAACCAAGGACTAAATTCAGCTTAATTTGTCAGAGCAAGTGAAAGGTTATGTTACATAACCACAAGGATACAACCTAAAAGTGAGCCATGATCAACCGAGTCCTGCTAAAATATATGTTCTCCAGCAACAGCTTAGTGTCACAGCACAGCTTTTATCATAGGACATGGCATGTCACATCAAGTGACATGACACAGCCCACTGGCAAACAGTGTATTAGGCTGTGAGCAGGCATCATGAGCACTTCACATACCTTGGAGCTTTGCAGGTATTAACCCTCTGCCAGTTCCCCAAACCACTCCTGGATTCCAAATAAAATGAGAATTCCTTTGCAAGGCCTGCCAGTAATAAATAGCACAATCGTGTTCATCACAGCCCTTCAGAGTTCCACTAAGCACATCAAACACGTATTTCGAATGCATTTCCTTGGGGCAGTCCTGTGCAGGAGTACAAAGGTGAGGTTTCCATGGCTCACTACCATGTGTGCTCCCCTCTGGACTCAGTAAAGCACTGTTCTGCAGATTTCCTACACACTGCTCACACCATTTTGGTCGTATTTTCTGAACCCCGTGTAGCTCATCTATTTGTAATGGCCACTGCTGTTTCTCTTGCTAGCTAACCAATTGCAGTTTTCCAGTCTGCAGCCCTTCATAACAGATTTCCTCTGTCTTTATTCCTACAGCCCATATCAGCATTGGCAACTCCATGCTTTTTTTGTATATAGATTTTTAATAAAATTCTCTGACACTGAAGACAGGGTACAGCAGTCTAGTCAGAATGCAAGGCATGGCATGGCATGGCTAGAAGCCTAAGGAATATCGTGCTAAATTTTAAAATCATTATTTTTGGTGGGGGTTTTCCCCACTGGATTACGTGGATTGAATAATTAATTCCACATACCCAGCAAGTCCAAGAAAATCACAAAAGGCTAATCTTTTATCCACAGAAATACAGCTTGCATCATGCTATCATGATACATTTGTGATGCATTTATTAGCCATATTCTAAAATCCAAGTGATTTTATTTTCAGATACATCAGGTTGTTCTAGGATATACATTTTAAGTGTAAGAACAAAGACATAAATCTGCAGTATAAACATCACACTTCAGTTCCTTAAAGGTCTGTCTCTAGTCAACAGCGAGAAAAGGTAGGATTCGTCTTATCTCAAAACAGATATCTAAAATAAATCTAAGTTAGATGAAATAAATCCCCTCCTTGAAAGACAGTTTAAAGATGTTGTAGGCTAAATAAGGATAATGAAGAGAAGTTAGAGGGGGGTTTTCCTACCAATGTGAACTGTGACATAAAGACTAAGGGGGTATACCCAGGATTTCCAGCCAGCTGAGACATGACTGAAAAACTGAATAGATTTCAATCTCAGCCTGGTCTAGTGCCTTTCTCCACCCCCTGATTTTCTCCTCAAGCATGGTAGATAAAGATCTTCTGAAGTGAAGACAGAGGGAGATGAGAAGAGAGATTTACAAAAAATTATTTGTGTATGTGTCTTTGTGACCACACTGAAGGGACTCAGTTTAGGTTATTTTTATTTCAAGTATCTAAAGTAGGATTAGTTTTCTATTAAAACAAAAAATGCATTTTTAAATGCCTCTTTAATCAGGTCACTGAAAAAAATCTTATCCCACAAAGGACATGTGTAACTGTATACACTCTTGTGACAAAAGACCAGTCTGCTGACATTTCTCTCACCACAAGAAAAATCAGATGGCGTAAAGTTTTAAGACTTAGGACTGGGTATAACCAGCAGTGTATTCTTTCTTGCAAATTTTGAAGTGCAGTTCTAGTAATACAGAATTACACTTAACTCTGTATTATCCAGGGTTAAGGTTAAGGGGCCTGGGAAAACCCAGAAAATGGAAAAATAATAACAAGGGAATTATGAGACATGCTGGGGAGGATGATGTGCAGATAGGCAAGCAACTCTGTAGGGCATCAGGTCAAGTTTAGCACAGGGTGGAAGCAATTAGTTGAGGCCACAAATAACTGTGGGTTTGCTTATATAATTAATCCTGAGTTCCTCTATGAAATTCTTCTTTACCAGATAAAATTTTCAGAAACATCTGAATTATTCAGGAGCCACTACTTTTTGGTGAAACTTCACATGCATCTTCAGTACAAAGGGATTAGTAAAACAGCACCAAGATCTCCAGTTATACAGCAAGGTGTCAATTCCACTTCATGAGGCACCGAGGTGACAAGCCCAGCAGAGACGACTGCTTCAGTCACAGAATTCATGTGGCATGAAGGCAACAAAATAATATATCATTCTAGGACAATGAAGAACTCTACCTGTCTTGCAAGGGGTTGCACTATTTCCAGACTTTATGTCTACTTTCACATTTAACTTCTCCCCTGCTTGATTTAATAATTTCAGTGCAGCACTTCTAATTTTAACATTTTATTTGCTAGCCAAACTTATTGAGCTTTACTTTTTCTTGAGTTGTTCACTGTACAGTCATGAGATGGGAAAAGAAACAAGATGATTTTTATTCCGGATTTTCATGAATTTTCCTAATTTATTCCAATGCCATAAAACCAAAAGCACCTAAATGACCAAGTGTTTAATAGCATCACACATCTCTGTTGTAGCAATTTCTTTTCCTCTGGCCATGCAGGGATGTGGAAACACAAAGGATTCCTTATTTTGTTTGTGTCCTTGGAAGCAGCCTATGTGATGACAACAGTACTTTGCTAACCTTCAGTAATGGCCACAGAAAACAGTATGCCGTTGCCTTTGCAATTGCCTAACAAAATCTCTAGGCCTTACACCCAGTGCCTGCAGCATATGCCAAAGAACACAGCACACAAAAGAGAAAACACCTCCCAAACCTCCAACTCCATATAAAACATCAATGATACCAATCTGATCAGCCACAACTCTTGCAGCCTAGTGCAAAGTAGTATTCATGGCACATTCTCAAAAAGCTTCAGTGAGATGTGCTTCCATATGTACAATTTCTAGTTATCATGGTTTAGTTGTTCCAGGGATGCCTAGTGCTGTAATCACTTGGTAGAACACAAACAAAAGGACAGTCCAGGGGAACTGTTCTGGTTAAGTAGCCGTCCATATAATCACATACAAAGTCTAAATCTCTTCAGGTATGTGACTGAACAGGAATAGTCAAGAACAGAGGCAGTATGAGACTGGTCAGAGTACTAGTATTGCAATTTGCATTAGAAGCTCAGCTCCCCATGTGGAGAACCTGCATGCATTGCTTCATACAGTACCTGTCTCCACTTCATTTGCACCCAAACTATGTGATCATCTTTTTAAAACTTATTCCACCTTCTGAGGCTCCTGTACCACTGGCTAAAGCAGTCACTGGAGTGTGTGGGGTACTGCTACAGATGGAATAGACAGAGTAGCACACTCCTGTGTAAGCCAAGAACACCACTTCAACACCAGTTTGTTCAGACACTCTCACAGCTTTGGAAAAAAACACCATTCCAGAGCAGCACAGTTCAGTGAGGCCATAAGAACCTATACGCGTGCTTCAGAAAAGCCATCTGCAAGCTCAGCACTGAAAGTCTCAGTGTGGATAGCTACATGCTGTGACTTGACTCCAGCCCTGCAATATGAACACTCACAAGCAGACCTGAATCACTTGGAGGCTGAGATCAGCTCCAGGACCTAGGTCACACTGCAGTGGTAACATACCTTCAGAGAGTTCTAATGGTCAGTCTGCAATCTTCCAATTGCCTTCATGGAAACCCCATCAGATTCATCTAATAGAGGACTTCATAGCATACCAAACACACATCTAAGCATAGATTCTTACAAAGTGACATATTTCTGATGAGGAAGTAGAAGGCAAAGGATATTCTCAGTCACACATTAGATAGATCTGCTTCAAAGACCCCACAGAAAGACTTTTTTCCTTTTAAAATAAAACCATCAAGAACATATTTCTGCCTGAGATGACAGATCTCTCATTAAAACTCGTGAGGAGAAACAAAAGAGATAAAAAACAACCAAATTGTAAAGAGTGACATTTCACCTTGATATTCCAAACTAAGCCGCGATTTTTAAAAGTCAGAGAATGCCAGTTTAGCACACATTGTAAGTTATGGAAGAGATATGTGTGTGTACAACTTAGAGCTCTACCTGGCAAAGACAAAACATCCCAGAAAGATAAATTACGTAGAAATCCTTGTGTTAGGTTTACTTCCCATTTTGATTGCTGCAGTTCTGTAGGCTTGCTCAATCATTACCCCTTTTTTCTGCAGTGTCACAGAAAGCACTGATATTTCATATTACTTCAGGGAAAATTCCTCCTATTACTTAAATTAATTTCATGACCAATTTACCCCCCCATTTTTTCTCTAAGTGTTTTCTGCTTCTATGGCACTTTCTTTCAGTCTCTATTTCTCAATTAATATCCTTTTTTGTCTTTGTTCTTTC
>NW_008676328.1:97233-103586 GCF_000695815.1 Acanthisitta chloris
TTTTTTGCATGTAGTTGCATCTACACCAACACATCTTCCCATTGTCTCCAAACCACTGGCTCAGTTTGCTTATTTTATGCTGCATGTTACTCCCCATTGTACTCCCCTTTCATATTCACAATTTCACTTTGCAGTCACTATGTCCAAATTTCAATTCCCTCTCAACAAAGCATTCCATGGTTGTATGCATGTTAACATGTGAGATATAAATACATTTTCATACATTCTTCATTTCATATGACAGCTATAGGCAATGCAAGTATTTCTGCAATAAAACAAATTCCTAGCACTGTAATGCTCATGATACCATCCTTTAAAGCAATATTTCTTTGAAGGCAAAAGTCTGACTGCATCTGCATCAGGACCAGAGACCAAAGATGACTAACTTGAGAACAAACCCTTCATAGGTAAACCTGAACCTATTTTATGTTGTTACAACTATATATTTTCAATCGAGTTTAAAAATTGAATTTTTCTGTGTATACTTATTAAAAGACAGGATTCCTTTTCATAAGAAATGAAAATTGTTTCATTTTTTCATGGCCTATGTTGTACAGAAAAGTACAAGTAAGAGGATGATGAATTCAATGATAACTAGACTGTCAATGTGTATTTTTAAATCTGTGTGCAATCAGGACAGGTTTCTAGGCAGCTTTTACTAACTTGGACAGGACAGATCAACACATACTTCAAACGAATGGTGAATAAAAGCTATTAATGAATTGCATAATACTGCACATTCTGACACAAATCTCCATCTTATGATCATATCTGACAGGAAACCCCTGGAAATTTTGCCATAGCAGCTTTAAGACAGTACCCCTCACAGCTGTTCACCCTTTCCTACATTACTGGCAGACCTCTAGCAGTGTTAGTGAAGCAGAGTATGTGACCTTGCCCTAAGACACCCAGTCATAGTTCAGCATCTTAGCTTGCACTGCTACAGAGCTGCACTAACACTGGAGTTACTAACATATGCATACCACTCTGGTGACTCTGTAAAAAGGCAGCTACCTCTGGCAGAGGGGGATTTTGTAACATATTAAACCACCACACCTGTTTCATCAGCAAACGACAGTCAAAACTTGTTTTTTCAAATGTGCTAATTACTTCAGCAATCCTCCCACTATCTTCAAGAACATCTTAGGGTCAAAACTTGTGACAAGTAGCATCAGCAAGTTTAGATACATTCAATTCAAGGCAAAAATGTTAGTTTTTTAGGCAGAAAAGAGGATAAGCTAACAAAATAATGTTCAGATCCTTAGCCTAACACAGATTGTTTTCTCTTGTTAATGTCTCAGTGAGTTCACTGGACCCGAACACTCCCGTGATGCAGAGGAACAGCAGTTTCTACATCATACTCTGCCCTGAGCACAAGGAAAGTGAAGATAGCCCTATCCATCAACAGTTCCCAACTTTTGGTACCACACAAAAGCACCATGCATTAGAACCCAAATAAGCACATGCAGATGCAAAACACCTAGCTTTAAACTAGTTAGTTAAAAAACATGTATGGCAGTAGTAAAGCAGAACTCAGCATGAACAACTGCTCCTAGGATTTCAGACTGCTTTTGCAGATCAAGCTGAATCCCAAGCTGTTGCAGCTACAGTGTTATTAATACCTGGTCCAGGTGTAGAGTCAGGTCACATACCTCTCTACAGTCATTATTCCACCTTACAATTAGCCTGCTGTGATTTACACACAGCATCCATCAAGAATAGAGGATTTTGGTGCGCTTTGATGCAGACCAGAATCATCATGAATACTCAAAATAATTTTAAAAGTCAGCTTACTATATCACCTTCTTTAGATGTGTACAAAGATTATATTCATTTCCATGCAAAAACAACTTGGTTAACTGCAACACTAACATAATATTTTCAGATACTCCATTCAACAAAGTCATCTCTAATAAGCCACAAAATAGCTCATTACTACCCTATATGGGAAATTTGAAACATCACTGTTGCATATGAAAATGTAAAATAAAATGATTTGCTGTACAGTATAAGATCATGTTAGATTTTTAAAAAATGGAGCACCAAGTACAAACACAAAAAGGAAATTTGGCATGCACGTGCATGAACTGTCTCTAAACAGAGATGTCTTCAGAAAGAAATCTCCAGAGGCAACATTTCCTTTGTTACGCAAAAGGGATAGTAAAATGTCAAAGTTGGCATCTCTGCAGACACTGCATGTCTGAACAAACATGCTGCAATTTCTTGTTTTATTATAGCAGTATCTCTGCCTATTGTCTGGGCCTGTCTCCCTCACTTCCCCTGAAGTCCATGTGAGGAGCAAAAGGCCTCTTCAGTGCAAACTCAAGGCAGAAGCTGAGTACTCTCAGCTGCCTTCTGAAGAACCCTTCTTTCCTGGGCAAGCATGGGCTCCTGACTCCATCCCCAGCACCAGAAAGCCACTGACTCAGTTCCAGGTGGGACACTACTCTGTGTCAGCACGAACAACACCAATAATTACTTATACAATGTTTCAAATCATAGAAAACACGTATGAATTCTGGAAATCACAAAGGAGATTCTGTTTTAATGTGGTATTCATTGCATGAGTGTTACATTCAACTTGTTAATCAAGTATTTATTATGGAAGAACACAAGATATAGCCAGCTGTATCTTTATATTACACAAATTTGATGGGATTATAATCCCAATACATATAGGTGCATGATCCACGATTTCAGTTATCAAGCTGCACTTCTACAAGACGCAAACCACCATCTCGTGTAATGCAAAATAAAAAAAGATGTTTAACCCACTTTTGGTCTGCTGCTAATCAACTTGCAGCACAACGTTTCTTCTACAAGAGCAATCAAGTTACATTTGCATCACTTTTTACCTCAATTCCAAGCTAAATCTATCACCAGCATTGATGCAACATTCCAAAGAAAACAGAAGAGTTTCCTTTATTGAACAATGAAAATTATTGAAGAATTTATTAAAAATTATTAGAATACTATGAATTAGAAGACCTACAACTTTCTCTGTTTTATAATGTGTGTAATGGTATATGTAACATGTTTTTTCCTTATGTACAGATTTAAGATTTTTGTCTCATAAATATAACAGATAAGTAATTTTCTACCTTTTTATTATTTTCTTATTTTTAATGTATATATGATTATTATAAAGTATACAATCTCTTTTGGCATATTCAAATGCCCAAGAAAAATTTGCCTTTGTGCTGACGGAGATGTCATGCTGCAATGCCATTCTACAAACTCAATGGACTCATTTTACAAACTCTCTTTTCTCTGCTGTTCAGCCACTAGTCATCAAAACATGTACTAAAACTCTTAAAACAGCAGCTAGAGAGCTGTTTTTTCACTTAGCTGTTAAATCTTCTTAGCCTAAGGAGCCCAAGAGTGTGGTTGCAAGATGGTTTTAAGGTGATTAATTGGGATGCTGTAGATAGGGAAAATCCATTCCTTTTTGTGTGGCTGCATCACCACTACTGCTTGCACAGAGAAAACAGATACAGCCAGATGAAAAAGGGAGGTGGGATGTTCACTTTGGTAGGCAGCACAGTTTCAGGTTTACTCAAACAGTCTGTGAAGCCCCATCTGAACTGACTGGGAAGCAGTGTGGATGGACAACTGAGGTGAATCAATGCAACAGCTCAAGCCCTCAACTGGGGAAACTCCATTTCTCTCTCTCATATCCTCTGGTCCATCTATCCCTAGATGTGTGGTTTCACTGCTGCTCATCCCTGCCTGCCTCATAAATCAATTCAATGCCATACCACTCACTTAGCCTAAAAACCTACTGGCTTTCTGCCAAAACAGTTAGTTGAATCAACCTAGCATGCTATAAACTGGTGTAAGATGAGATAGAAAAGGATGAGGGAGGGAGAGGGGGGCTCCCTTGGCAGCAGCAAGTCATCAAGTCAAATTTGACTGTATCATTGAACCACATTTTAAGGGAGGAACCCAACTGCCCTAAACTCTGCAAATACATGATGGAGAGAATTAAGTAACTCCAGAGGGCTACCTGGCCTGAAATGTCCTCTAGAGGCACCTTCATTTCCTAAGTTAAGCTCTGGAGGCATCACATTTAGCATTAAGAGCCAGGTGGCATGTATTATGGATTCCCTCTCCCCTTCCTACTCCCCTCAGCCAAACAGCATCCCATTCATTAATCTAAGTTAAAAATTAGGGATGGAATTAGTTCCAGCTGTGAAGCAGCACACTTTTATCATAGCTCAGACACTTTCAAAATATCCTTTCATACCTCTTACATGATTCTTTTGATGTCCACCAATTCCAGATAGTTAAACTGAAAGAAAAACTAATACTTTCCAGTTTGCCTCGCAACTCCTATTCTTCTAATTTTACCAGCCATCGTGGATATGAATGTCTATGTTCCAGCCTATAACACTCATACAAAGAGGGAAGAGAGAAAACAACAGATTGCAGCTGATGCACTATGAGCCAAGGTATTAAATGGTAATAAATCTTGTGAGCTGCTGTTACGTGATTTCCCCAGAATCCTACTATGAGATGGACTTTCTGCTTACAGTTGGTGGTTTCTAACCATGGCCTGTTTTCATGTTGACTATGGAAACCAGTTTCTAGCCCTACCTTTGCTATCAGTGATTCACACTAATTTGGAAATGCTTCTTGCACATAAAATTTGCAAGCCACTCACATTCATGGTAGTTTGACACTTGAATACTAGAGTCTTTCTTCCAGCTGAATGAAGTAACAGCAAATTGATTTTTTTTTTCTTACTGCTACAATACAAACCCTGGGTTGATACACAATAGTATAAACATCAACATCATCCTGGGCTGCATCAGGGATGACCTGCCAGCAGGTTGAAGTATATCATGCTTCCTTTCTACTCAGCACTGGCGACACACACATGTTGCTCTGGGCCTAGTTCTGAGTGCCCCAATACACTAGAGACATATACACAGTATGTCCCCCAATACACAATGGACATACTGAAGCAAGTTCAGTGAAAGGCCACAAAGGTAATTAAGGAACTGGAGCACCCGACTTTCATGGAGAGACAGAGAGTTGGGATTGCTCAGCCTGGAGAAGAGCAGGCTCAGGTGGGAAACTTAACAAGGCATATAAAGACCTGATGGGAAGGTGTAATGAGAGGGAGTCACACTCTTCTCCGAGATGCCCAGTGACAGGACATGAAACAATAGGGACAAATTCAATTATAAGATGCATTCAAATATGAGAAAAATACTTCTTTACTGTAAGGGTGTTCAAGCAGTGGATCAGATTGTCCAGAGAGGTTATGGAAGTCTCCAGTCCTAGAGATACTTAAGACCTGGCTGGGCTAATTCCTGGACAATCTGCTCTAGCTGATGCTGCTCTATGCAGGATATTGGACTATATGATCTCCAGAGATGGCTTCAAGCCCTTGTTATTTTATGACGCTGTGGCTTGTACGAAGTCACATGCCAAGTGTGAAGAAATACGAATAAAATCCATTTTAACAACTTCATTTCAAAGCCATCCTTTCTCCACTTGGATACACAAACAGACTTGGAAACTACTAGATTATTTTCTAATCATATTATTTATTTTCTTCCTAAAAGCTGAGAATATTCAAAATATTCAGTATAATGTCTTCATCCCTTTAACGTCACGGCTAATATTTTCATTGCATTTCTTGTATGCACATGCACATAAACATGTGATCAGGACACCCTTCACTCACAAAAGTATTTAGAAATATGTAGATAAATATTTATAAATAAATTTTTGCAGTATTTTGGTTTCAATTTTATAATCTTCAGTGCTCAACTCCCTATTTTCTGTAATCACTTATTGTATTAAAGGATTATATATAGTAGATAAAAATTTTACTTGCATCTCTAAGCATTTTATTTTATCTGAATCACAACTTTTTGGTATTTCACTCCATCAAAAATTATCTCTGTATTCTTTCCCAACTATTTAGATAAAAGGAATAGCCACTCCAAATGAAAGTGGTTTGCCAAATTTACAGTGAAGAAAAAGATAACGCAATCTTACTTTTATTAGTTCCATTAACTCATTAAAGCTGTTCTCAGTATCTACTGCATATGTAGCAGTAATTAAGTTTATAGGGAAGTAAAGTGGAACCATGACCATCTCCAAGCACTAGGAAAGGCAAAATACATAACTTGAAGATATACATAAAATTTAAACAAATGCACTGAAATTACTGCATAAACAGATTAGGCAGAAGTAATTTAGAAGATACATTAGATTAACAGTAGAGTCCTTGGCCTTTGAGAAACAGACACATCCAATATGCTCTGGAAGTCAGAGAACACCATGATAGAAACACTGTGAATGTGAAAAGAAATGTAGAGTTTTCATAGCTAGGGAAA
>NW_008676328.1:103607-106212 GCF_000695815.1 Acanthisitta chloris
TAGCATGACCAATTTTAATTTAGTGTCAAAATCAGACAAGCCTGCATGCCTGTTTTCAGCTCCACTTACCATTTAAATTCATTCCTCTTTTAAATAAGAATTAAATTATTTGGACCAATTATTTTAGTTTAATTTTTTATGTGATTCACACCTAAATTTCTCCGCAACATTAACTTCAATGAAGAAAACTCTGTCTGGGAGTTATAGAACTGTGTGAATAGATGTAACATTTTTTTCTAACTTCCTTCACCTTCTGAATGTCATCTCTAAGCACATGAAGGAAAAGGTTATCAGGAGTAGTCAGCCTGGATTCACTAAGGAGAAATCATTCTTGATTAATCTGATTGCCTTCTAAAATGGGATGACTGGCTGGATAGATGAGGGGAGAGCAGTGAGTATTGTCTACCTTGATTTCAGCAAGGCTGTTGGCAATGTCTCCCATAATATACTCATGGGTAAACTCAGACAAGTTGGGTTAGATGAGCAGACAGAGACAACTGAGAACTGGCTAAATGACAGGTCTCATGAGGGTTGTGATCCATGGTGTAGAGTCTAATTGGACACTTGTAGCTAGTGGTGTTCCCCAGGGGTCAGTACTGTGTCCAGTCTTGTTCAACTTATTCATCAGTGTCCTGGATGAAGGGACAGCATGTACTCTCAGCAAGTTTGCTGATGATACAAAACTGGGAGGAGTGGCTGGGACCCCAGAAGGATGTGTGGCTGCCACACCAGAAGGCTGTGCTGCCATTCAGTGAGGCCTGGACAAGCTAGACAGCTGGGCAAGAGAAACCTAATGAAGTTCAACATAGGCAAGTGCATAGTACTGCAGCGGGGGAGGAATAATCCCATGCACCAGTAGAAGCTGGGGCTGACCTGCTGGAAAACAGCTCTGTGAAGATGGAACTGAAGTCCTAGTAGACAAGTTGTTAACTGTGAGCCAGCACTGTGTCCTTGTGGCCAGGAAAGACAATGGTACCCTGCGCTACATTATGAAACGTGTGGCCAGCAAGTTGAGGGAGGTGATCCTGCCCCTCTACTCTGTTCTGCTGAGGCTTTATCTGGAGTACTGTGTCCAGTTCTGAGCTCTCCAGTTCAAGAAAGACAAGGAACTGCGAAGAGAGGGACTTCATAGCAGAGGGCTATGAAGGCAATTTAGGGTACTGGAGCATGTCTCTCATGAGGAAAGGCTGAGGGAGTTGGGCCTCTAGCCTGGAGAAGAGATGACTGAGAGGGGTTCTTATCCATGCTTACAAATATCTTAAGGATAGGTGTTAAGAGGATGGGGACAGACTTTTTTCAGTGGTGCTCAGCAACAGGACAAGGGGCAACACTTTATCCAAATTCATCTGATACTTTAGAAACTGGTATGAATGTTATTTTTTACAACCTGCATCCACAAATAAAACTGGCGAGGAGCAGGATTCATCATTTCCATATTTAGATGACTATTTTTTTTTCTAGTTGTACCAGGCTATCCTTACCATAAATAGAGAAATGAGCACCTCAGAGGAGTAATTGAACTCATCTTTTATCTTGTTTCTTAGACTGAGGTGAATTTCCCTTACTTAATTGGATTAACAACTCTATTAACTATAAAGGGACCCCAAAATTACCATTTGATTTGGAACCAAATATTTGGACATCTTTGTTAAAACAAATTACCACCATCCTTTTGATTTTACTTCTGAATTTTAAAGTGCAAAATTTGTCTGTACATGGAGAAAATTTCTTTTGTTAAAATTTAATATATGAGCAGACTACTAAAACATATTGCCTCTTTAGACCTTCCATTAAAAAAGCCCAAAACTAAAACTGCCCAGGGAAGAATGCTACAAGCCCACTCCAAACTTGGTTAAATCTTAAGAAAAATTAAGAAACTAGTACATGACAGTGTACCTGTGCTAGCCTGATCTAGCTAGCACCCAAACATTAGCAATTAAGGGATTGTAAAGTGGGTTTTAGCAATGCTTGTTATTTACTTAGCATATACATCCAGAATATATGGAAAGTTTGTGCTTGGATTAACATATGTTAGAACTCATGCCGTGGCTTCTGCTATTCTAAGCTATGCAGCTAGCTTGAAGTAAAACAAATATGTTAGCACATACAATTAATCATGCCTTTGTTCCTCTTGGTTATCCTACTCTATGCCATTTAGCACAGAGCCTTGTATTTTGGAATGAAGCTGAACAACACTGCCCAAAGGGGAATTCTCAGAGGAAATGTATTTATGGAGGGGAAAAGAAATTCTTTTTTTTTTTTTACCTTAGCAAGGAACAAGGCAAGGACTACGAAAGTGCACAGTAAGTAACTGAAAGATTTTAAAAGAAGCCCAGAGAAAGAACTACTTTAAAAAAAAAAAAAAAAGAAGTCTGTATTTACTCATGGACACCACTTTGCACTGAAAGCCCACCCCATATATTTCATTTTCCTCATAATCCTTAAGCTTGTGTTTATCAGCTTCTTGACAATCTCTTATCAATTCTACACTGAAAAGGTGGGTTGGGCCTGAGAGCTGTAGTTTCAGATACTGTGATCAGTGAGAACTAGAAGTTGACCTAAAAAGCATTCAGTAGAAGAGTGAAAATCTCTCTTAATCATCTTT
>NW_008676328.1:106251-117743 GCF_000695815.1 Acanthisitta chloris
GAGACTTTCCTATGCAGAAGAAATGTTCTATCTCCTCTCACTGCAGCTAGCTGACTGGATAATAGTGTCTATAAGCAATGGTCAGGGTAAAGAATTGTTTATGCAAAGCTAAGCACTGGAGGAGGAATACCTGCTTTTCTTCAGGTAGAAAGCCAGTTCAGGCATGTCGAGAATCCAAAGTTCAAGACTTAATTGTGAACCATGCTACTCACCAAAACAAATTCAGTATTATATGGGAAAAAAACAGGAGTGAAGCAGGAAAGAAAGACACCCCATTAGAATATATACTTGCTATATGAACTCAAAAAGGCTAACTGGGTTAAGGACTACAGACAATCCTTTATATATGTATATATAGTCCATTCGTAGTAACTATAAAACATTTACCTTGGTTCTATTTTCATTTGCATAGAATCATCAAGGTTGGAAAAGACCTATAAGATCATCAAGTCCAACTGTTTACCCATCACTCCACTGTAATCCCTAAACCCTAAACCATATCCTCCAGCATCAGATCCATACACCTCTTAAACACTTCCAGGGATGGTGACTCCACCACCTCCCTGGGCAGTTCCCTATTCCATTGCCTGAACACGAACAGTGAATAATTTTACTCTGAATCTCCCCTGTCTCAGCAACATAAGGATAGAGTTATATCACTTGATTATGTCAGAATAACCATGATCTAGCTAAGAAGAACAGGATAAACAATAGAATTATATAAAAATATTGCACCCACATTTATACAGAATCATAGAATCAATCGGGTTGGAAAAGACCTCAAAGATCATCAAGTCCAACCCTACCATGGTTACTAGACCATGGCACTAAGTGCCACATCCAGTCTCATCTTGAAAACCTCCAGGGATGGTGGATCCACCACCTCCCTGGGCAGCACATTCCAATGTCTGATTACTCTCTCTGTAAAAAATCACTTCTTACTATCCAACCTAAATATAAATATATTATTTTAAGAAAATCTGTCACCTTACGAGATTTTGTACATAAAACAAAAATTTGGCAAATTTCAGGGGTTTTAATTGTTAAATGCAAAAGGTAGTTTTAAAATTCAGCAAGACTGGTCAAATGTGTTAGGTTTCAGTGGTCTTTTTTGGCTGCTTTTTTGTAAGTATTGCTTACTTTTATAACTTTTTGTAAAAACTTCCCTGAGGTGAAAAATGTTAAGATAACATTAAGATTAACAAGATATACCTTACAAGAATGTGGGTGGGAGAGGGATAAGATTGTATGTTGAAATACGAAACAAATAATAACTAGTGACTATACAAAAAGCCATAACAATCCACAGATTATGAGGGCTGAACCATTCAGCTTTCATTTTATCTTCTCTGAATTCTTGGCTTCTCAGCTATATGAGTTAAAGGTCCTTCTAGGACTTTCACAATAGCACTTCTTAATTTCCTTAAGGATCTTGAAGCTGGGTCAGATGGGAGTAAGGGTTGTTTCTTTAAATATACAATTCAGAAGAATGGCCCTGGTAAGAATTTTCTGCAAATTATATACTCTTTTTCTCGTTTTTTTTCCTCACTAAGCTTTCAGGAGAGCTTTGCTGCTGATTCTAGTTGCATGCAAAATCAGTAATAGTGGAGAGTTTCTACAAACTCCTGCTCCACAGATTTCAAGGCCAAAAGATCTTGGTAAATCATTTGTAATGATTTACCTTGATCTTCTGTATTAAGAGATCATAAAATTCCATTCAGTAACTTTGTGCTGGATGCAGTTTCACAGGTGGGTTGTGTTTTATCAGTAAGATACCTGTTACTGAAAACATCAGAAGAATTTGCCAATTGCCTCAAAAATCTGCTACCAGTTAAGAGCATTCACTCTTAAAAACTACATTCCCATCTCTAAGCTGAATTGTTATGCATGCAACTTTCAACCACTGATCCTTGCTATGACACTTCCTAACATGGGTGAAATACAGAAACCAAGCATTCAAAAACTGCTAGCAGACCAGAGGCACCTGAGACTCTTTGCTTAGCAAAATTGCCATTACTATAAAATTTCATGAAATAAGGCCTCTCAGGAAATTACACGTCACAGTTTTTGTGAAACTTGACAAGATCCACAGTCCTTCAAACAACACTTTACAAACTGCCCAAACTGTCAATTTTATGAAACTCAGCGTTGGCTAAACATTTAAGATCATTTTGCCATGCATTGCTATGTCAAATGCTATGAAAGAAAGTCTATATTAACTCTTTGTGATTATCTTCATACCTAATATTCAATCCCACCATATTTATACTCATTCTGGAGTCATCAAACAGGACAAGATTAAAAAAATAGCAGAAGTGGAATAAAACTGGAAGTATTTGCACCTTAGTTCACTGAATGAATCTGAAGAACTAAGCTACATGGGCAGCATCACGTAAACACCTCACAAGTGAAAATTAATACTTTGAAGAAAAAAATACACTGAAATTATTACATTTCAAAAGTACTCGAAAGGTAAGAAAACATGAGATCCAAAAGGTATGAAAACAAAGAATCTATAGAAGTTTTACAACAGATTTTTGCACAAATGTGCATATATTCCATGCAAAGCAAAAAATAAAAGAACTGCAGGGAAAAAAACAGTATAGAAGCTATTTTTTAACCTAAATAATGCATTGCCTATTGCTGAGAAACTAATCAAGCAAAGGCATGCATGGGCACATCAGGGCACATCTGCATTTGCAGAAGTACGTCCCAGCTAGGAAACACAGTTCTGTCCCAAAGAGTTTGCACACACTCTTACTAAAAATTTAAGTCAAGTCCACAGAAGATCTAGATTTATTTTCTTTAGGTTGTGGAAACCAAGGGAAGGCTGTTCAACAACAAACAGATTCATCACACATAGGAGCAATCTCCGAGGTACCTCAGTTGAGTGAGGGTTCCCTATAAGCAGACAGCTTCAAAAGGTAATGCAGTCACTAATCTGATAACCATCTGATTAGCTCTGAATGATTCTTGGTACAACCAGGCTAGGGCATCAAGCAGGAGGCAGCAAAAGGACAGGGGGAAGGGAAAAAAAAGGGTTGATGAGATGAACATCAATGGCAGAGAGCGGAAAACTTTTAGGGGACAGACATCTACACAGGCTTAAGTGGAAACAACCAGAGGCCAGGGAAAGCAGGGAATTAGGCTTTCAAAACAAGGAAGATTATGAAGCAAAAAAAATGAGGCTTTTCCACCATGATGAATGGCATAGAGAACTCACAAAAGTTGAGTAGCAACACCAAAGGGCCTGGTTTTGATGCAGTGGGACAGGCAGCCTAATTTGTGCTTGACAGTGAACAATTACTCACATTCCACACAAAACAACTCTGGTTCAATGAAAGGGATTCATCTCACATTTCCTATGGTTTACAGGTTACAGCAGTTTTATAGGAAATATCTATTTAAGTTTCCTCAGGCAGTAGAGAAAACTGAGCATAGGTCTCAAATACTTGCAACAAATACACTATTCAATAACTTATAAAGCAAAGTGAGACGGGCAATTTCATGTCCTTTCCTATGTTTAGCATAATGCCCAAATCAGTCAACAAGCTTGAAAATGTCCATTTCACCAACTAACCTGCAAATTTTGCCAGTGCTGAACACTGCTCTGTTTATTAGTTACATGATTTATGCAATTCTAAGCACACATGAAAACAAAACTACAGGCAAAATTGGACTAGAATCCAGAGCAATTGCTCCTGCTACACATCTAAATCTACTCATCCTCAGGGTGTCTCTCATTTTGCCACAGGTTACAAAGGGAACAGAGACTTATTATGGTAATAAATTCAGCACTTTAACGACCCTTACTTAGGATAAATCCAGGACATAACTCCCACTCAAAATACCCACTAGAAAAGTTCTGTCATTTGGATCTTAAAAGTACAGTATTGCATTAGCTATCCCTAATGAAGCAGCCGAGTGTGATGCACTCATGCATCTGCCAGAAAAAAAAAAAAAAGTCATGACTAGTTTTCTTTTCCTTAGGATCTTATATCTTTATCCAAAAGACTTTCAGTACAGTTCTCCCAGGAGGGATGCATTTGAGCACACAGTACTACAAATCCTCTACAGTAATAATGGGCATTACTGAGATTAAACAGTGTAGGTAGTGAATGAATTCGGCACAAAACCTAAATAAGTCTTAAAATATCATACAGTGGGGTTTTTTAACTGGCTACAGTGTCTTGGGCTCTTGGGCTCACAAGCTCTGCCTAAAAAGGAGACATCAGAATAAGAAATCAAACATTTTGAAGGCCCTAGAATAAAAACTTGCAGGGCAAAACAGTTTTAGGGACAGCAAATAACAGCATGCTATTAGTTATGAGAATCTTATCTTGTATGACCTGCTCTTGAACACCACAGTAGTAAGTGAAAAAAATATTCTCACAGATTTCAGTAACGGAGGATCAAACCACAAACCTCTAGGCACAAAGAGCATCACTGGAGGCACTAGGCTTTGAATTAGGCTTCAAATGTTTCTTTAAAGGTATTCTTATAATTATTATGTTACACCCTAACTACAAAGCTCTAAAGAGGCAGCAAGGTGTGTGGTAACAGCATTCCTACAGTCTTGAAGAAAATGCATGTTATACAGCAGAGTGACAGAAGTGCTACGCTGGTACTTAAGTTAAGAGTTAATGAGATTGGGATCCTGGCAAACATTCAGGGCAATGGTGTATCAAGCCGAGTGAATTAATGTTTTACTAATGACTTGAACTTAAACAAGCTAAGATCCTTCTTCAGGAAGGGGAAAAAAATTTGTCATTTCAAAGAGCTTCCTAAGAGCCTACTGCTAAATGAAATACTTTCTAGTACAAAACCCCCAAAACTAGTAAAACATGTAAAAGAAAGATAAATTGACGGAAATCCTAGAGAAAACAAGCCACATTATACCAATCTAAGAAATTCTCATCTAGGCCAAACCCAAACAAAAATCAACCCAGGTAAAATTAATTAACTTACCCCAACAGGATTTTCACTGCTTGTATCATTCCTCACTCTTAACTTCATAAAATCACAGAATAGTTAAGGTTGGAAAAGACCTTTAAGATGGAGTCCAGCCATTAATCCAGCACTGCCAAGTCCACCACCAAAACATGCCCCTAAATGCTACATCCACATATCTTTTAAATACCTCTGGGGTGACGATTCAACCACTTCCCTGGGCAGCATGTTCCAAAGACAGACCACTCTTTCTTGTGAAGAAAATTTTCCTGCTATCCAATCTAAACCTTCCCTGGTGCAACTTGAGGTAATTTTCTCTTGTTCTGTTACTTGTTACCCAGGAGAAGAGACCGACCCCTAACTCACTACAACCTCCTTTCAGACAGTTGTAGAGAGCAATAAGGTCCCACCTGAGCCTCCTTTTCTCCAGCCTAAACAGCCTCATTTCCCTCAGCTGCTCCTCATAGCAGTTGTGCTCCAGACCCTTCACCAGCTTCATTGCCCTTTTCTGGACATGCTCCAGCACCTCAATGTCTTTCCTGCAGTGAGAGGCCCAGAACCAAACACAGGATTCTAAGTGCACCCTGAACAATACCAAGTGCAAGGGGATAATAACGGCCCTGGTCCTGCTGGCCACACCATTTCTGATACTAGCCAGGATGCTATTGGCCTTCTTGGCCACCTGGGCACACTGTTGGCTCATGTTCAGCCAACTGATGACCAGCACCCCAAGGTCCTTTACCCCACTTTTCCCCAATTCTGTAGCACCATATGGGATTGTTGTGACTCAGGTGCAGGACCTGGCACTTGGCCGTGCTCATACAATTGGCCTTGGCTCTTTGATCCAGCCCATCCAGATCCCTCTGCAGAGGCTTCCTACCCTCAAGAAGATCAATACTCCCACTCAACTTGGTGTCATCAGCAAACTTGCTGGGGGTGCACTTGAACCCTCATCCATTGTCACTATGTCACTCCCCACATCCATAAAGGATGGAGATTCGCCTTAGTCCTTCTTTTTTCACTAATGTATTTCTAGAAACTTTTTTTATTGTCTTTCACAGCAGTAGCCAGATTAAGTTCTAATTGGACCTTGGCCCTTCTAGTTTTTTCCTGCATTACTTCATTTCATCATTGTAGTCTTCCTGAGTTGCCTGCCTCTTCTTCTAAATATCATAAAGTCTCCTGTTTTTAACCTGAGTTCCAGCCAAAGCTCTCTGTTCAGCCAGACTGGTCTTCACTACCAACCAGTCTTTCAGCTCACAGGGACAGCCTACTCCTGCATCTTTAAGGTTTCATTCTTGAAGAATGCCTGGCTTTCCTGGACTCCTTTGCCCTTCAGGCACAAGGGACTCCGTCAATGAGGCTCTTAAAGCGACCAAGGTCTACCCCTCAGAAGTCCAAGGTGGCAGTTCTTCAGTTCTGACCCTGTTCCTTATCTCTGAGAATCTAAAACTCATTCATTTTGTGATCACTGTGCCCCAGACAGCCTCCAGCCACCACACCACCCACCCGTCCTTCTCCATTCACAAGCAGTAGGTCCAGTGGGGCACCTTCCCTGGCTGGTTCACTGACCAGCTCTGTCAGGAAACACACACTACAGGAACCTCCTACACTATTTCATCTCTGCTGTATTGTATTTACAGCAGAAGTGCTGCAAGCTGAAGTCCCACATCAGAATGAGGGCTAGTGATTGTGAGACTTCTCCCAACTGTTTACAGAATATTTCATCTGCCTTTTCATCCTGGTTGGGTGTTCTATAACAGACCTCCACCAGGGTATCTGCCTTGGTGGCCTTCCCCCAATTCTTACCAATAAACACTCTACCCTACTGTCAGCATTGTTAAGCTCTAGACAACTGAAACCCTCCCTGACATACTTCACCGCCAATTATAAAGAACAGGCCATATAATTTCAAGGAAAATTTTAACAGCATCCAAGCAAAATTTGGGCTTATGAAATAAAACTAGCCTCTTCATTTTTCTAGAAGAACACAGGGGTTGCTGAGGCAAGAATGGTCCTTGTATCACAGTATCTAACAAGGCAAACAGAAACTTACAATCGTGAGAATGTTGTAAACGAAGATGCGCAAATCGCAAAACTTTGATGACAATGTGTGCTATCATTCATTTTCTCCATTTTTAATTTAACTTGATTCTTAGTGTATTTCCATAGGTTAAGACTCACTATTTTGTTGGAAT
This sequence comes from Acanthisitta chloris, assembly GCF_000695815.1. NCBI lineage: Eukaryota > Metazoa > Chordata > Aves > Passeriformes > Acanthisittidae > Acanthisitta > Acanthisitta chloris. The sequence goes on from NW_008676328.1 coordinate 113,400, forward strand.
TCTGTTTTTCACACATCTGTTGTTTGCTTCAGAAGTATTTATCCCTCTTTGTATAAATGCCAACCTAATTTTGAAAGAAATCCAGAAACTTCTTGCATACATTTTGTTTACTGCTCAGATGAACCTTTATGGAAACTCTAGGGGACTCTACACAGTTAACTGGCCAGTGAAGTGATAAAAGCTAAACTTATCCCAAGGGCTATTTAGAATCCATCAAGTGAAACAAGCTGGGAAATTAAACAAGGTTTCTAGACAGCAGCCAATGTCTCTTCTCTAGACCTCTTTAGAATAACCAAATCAAAAATATTTGCAACTGACTACCAAGATAATTTCACAAGCTTATTACAGCTCACTTCAGGAATTAGCGTCTTTCTGCAGGTTCTCATGTCACTGGCAATCAGCGTTACTGCTGAGAGTTCTCAATTCTTCTACTTCAGCCTAGTGTGTCTCCTTAATCCCTTTAATTCTTGCATTTTGACCTAATTTTACCGCTCATTGTCATGCTTGTTTTGCTGATATCTGGGCTTTATTCTGTATCATAAGAATATAAAAGCTAAATTGTGGATTAATTTTAAGTCAAAAGACTGCTAAATATTCACAGGGTTACCTTGAGCATTATCTTCCTTGCCTCCCACCTGACCAGGTCAAATGAAATCAATGGCACTATTCAGCTCAGTAAAACAAGCAGGATTCAGCTTCAAGTGCTGAACTGGCCAACTTTGTTGTGACTACATTGTACTCTAAAAATGTGATTACCCGGCAAGTGATCTCAGGTAAAACTAGAAAAATATCTATCACCAAGTGATGGTGCTTGAGACATTTCCCTTCTATCCAATCAACCCAACAGCCAGGGCGCTCATTCTACATGGAAGACAAGGCTGTTGGCCCTGACTCAAGTTGAACTGGAATGGAATCAAAATCTCTCTGCTCTAAACCCTGATCTAAACCATCAGCCTAAGGGTTATTCCCTAATTGGCCTGGTCGAGCCATTTTATTCTGTGGAACATAACAGGCATTCACCACAAAGAAGAGATACAGGGGGAAAAGAGAGGAGGAAAACACAAACATTTAGACAGAATTCATTGGCCCCATGGTAACAGTACTTTGTTGAAACAAGGAACATCAGAGTCCAGGTTGTGTTCCAAAGGGTAATGAAGAACTCACATATACATGGGCAACAAACAGAAAATTAATGCAAAAAAGGCCAGAATATAAGTGAGGGCACATTCAGGGCAGCATGCGTTAAAAGCCTCTGAAATGAAGGAAGGAACTACATTTGAGATTTCCACATTTGGACAAAGTGTCCTAACTTCTGTATAAAAGACAATTAAAACCAAAATTGTCTCTCCATTTCCAAGCCAAGACAGTACTGAAACCCACCCCTTCAATTACATGGTTTTGCTTTTGTTAAAAAATGAGTAATAAACCAGGATGGGGAATATGGTAAAGCTTTGTGTTTGGATAAAATCACCATTTGAACCCAAATAATTAAAACCAAACAAAAATTCTCTTGCCAAATCAAACAGGTACCTTTATTCCTCCCAAAAATTGTGGTTTTAGCTAGACAAAGCAGACCTTTTCCATGTATATATTTGGAGGATAAGACAATATTAAAGTTAGAAATGGAAAACTCCATAATTTTCATGATTCAGTCCAAAATGCCAGGACAGAGACCAATATAACTGGTACAGAAGACAATGAAAATATTTCCACTGAGATTAGCAAGGCTTGTACTAGAATTTCTATATGTCCCATATAAGTATCTCTTAATCCTGTATAATTTAACAGATACTAATTTTGCTGTGACCTTGCAGCCACATTCACAACAATGTCCCCATGAACTATTTTTTATTTATGGTAAGGTTTATTTTGATTATTTTTTTTTATAAGCTGTAGTGTCAAACAAACTATTTAAATCCCCTGGTAATACTTACAGTAAGTGTGACATATGGAAAACTGTTTGGGCACCAACCTAGGGCATACTAAAACAGCAGCAACAAGCCTGGCAACACATCAGAATCCAATAGAGGACTTGGCAAATGATGGCAAACATACCGCCAACATGTGATGCCCTCATTTTTAAGTCAAAGATAAATGTAGTTCATGTTTCTTGCCAAGACTCGTGTGTCCAAATGCCATGTGTGAGGTCAAGCAAGGATGCTGCAAATAATTCCCAATCATATTTTACTACTTTGCTACCTCCAAAACTATCAAATACTCAGTCCAAAATGTCTGTTCCCACATTATTATTATAGCTCACCCAGCACTGACAAGTGTTTGAGTTTAATAATTAAGCTCAAGGGTGTAATATTATTCTCTCACAAATGAATAAAGCCTATCAGAATGGTGAAATTCCTAAAAAATATTTTTTTGTTTAGCAAAATGAAGGATGACAGATGAAACAACTGTATTTCACAAACTTAATGGAGAGTTTTCTCTAAGCAATTGAACAGTGATCCTTTAACTAACATAATTAATTGTATAAACATATTTGGGGAAAGTCTATCAAGTTTTCCCAGAAATTAGGTTTAAAGGCTAACTGCAGGGATTTTTAAATTTTTTTTGAAAGATTCTTGCTTCAGTGGGGATTTAAGAAATGTTAGTATGGAAAAATGCAGTGCTGTGTTAAGGCATTTAGGGATCTGTAATGAAAAGTTTAAATAAGATTTAGCTAATGATGTAAATCACCAGTTTCAGTGAGCCTTGGCTTTGCGATGCTTTGGCTTTAAGTCAGAAAAGCTGCCCAAAGAGCCTGAAATAAAACAATTCTTGTTTCTTTCCTTCCCTAGTGATCCTCACATTCCTAAAACAGCCATGAGAATCTGTCATTACTTCCCCTTTGAAACCATTCTAACCTTGAGGCACGGTACTGCAAGATGCCTCTTAGCAGTCCTACAGAAGCAGTTTGGAGGACTCTACTTAAGCACTGAGCAGAGAAGGAAGTTAGGTAAGGGAGCGACAGATTACGGTTCAAATTAAGGCTGAATAGGAAATGGGGCTTCCCTGTGCATGATCTTAGTTTTTTTTCCAGAATTTACCAGACCCCAAAGGGCCAAATCAGGGTTATCTCATTTTTTCTACTCAAAACAGGAAAATTAAACAGAACTGATTGCAATGCAAAAAATTCTTAGTATGGCACTAGCTTCTTGCAACAAAAAATTCTGAGGATCAAACCAGGAATTTCTTCCATGAGTGCTGCAATTACGATTGACAGTTTCCCAAGCTTCAGAAGACAGACAGGGGAGGAGGAAGAACAAACAAGGCAGACTACCGCGATGAGAGCACTAGTCAAGTTACAAGCAGGTTAAGAACAAGGACTTCTTTTAAAAATATTTGGGAGCAGACTGCTGTTTAGAAGACATGAACATTCCTTCACTGACTTTACATGACCTGATCTTCAACATTTCAGAGTTATCTACAAAACCTTAACAGAATAAAGAATTTTTCTTATGTGAATCAAAAAAGGAATACAACAATAATCCTTCACAGAGAAGTTCTGCTCTTTAACTGTCATTCAGCACACTGCTGCAGTACTGCTACCCCAGTCCCAATACCCACTGCTGAGCAGGTGAATGCATTTGACTCTGATACTGCCTCTGGAGGTGTGGAGCTTGTGCTGGGGCTAGTGCCAGCTTTGGGGTATGTTTATTTTACTCTACACAATCAACAGAATCAGGCAAAGAAAAATTGCCTTAAACCAGTTCAACCAGTTTCACATTATTTGAAACAGCACATTTCATGAGAAAATGCTTCCTACAGATTGGATAAGTGAGCATTTAGATCCATATTCTTATTCAATTATTATGACTTACTGCAGTGACATTAAGAAATCTCAGACAAGTAGAGAATAAAGAGAAGGTAAACAACGGACTTCACTTTTAACTGTGCATTTTCAGTACACAGTTCATGCAAGGAATAAAAATGCCTCAGACAACTCACAAGGGATGGAGCGTGAAATTGTAGCATGCAGTTTTCTGAAACAGGCACAAGAGCTCAACACACTGGAGCTAATTTCTGTGTCAACTTTCATTCCATACAGATTAGTGCCATTTTGCATAGCTGAAGCACCAGCTCTATGCGTGTATTTGGCAGTGCCATACATACCCAGTTTTCAAAGGCTTCCAGTAATATGAAGTTGCTACAGATACTGCAGCTTCGCACTAAAATTATTAGATATAAGTTAGTCTGTGAGTTTGTTTTTCACTAATTAAAAGGCTCAAACATTTTCAGCTGGATCTTTTCCTTCAATCTAGTGAGTGTCTCAATAGTATGCCAATTTACATACCAGAAACACATCCGGAAGTTCAACTATCAGCCTGGATTTCCATTTTTCTATTTCCCTAC
>NW_008676328.1:117762-129063 GCF_000695815.1 Acanthisitta chloris
CTGCCTTCTGGTAGTATTCATCACTGAATTAAAAATTTAATAATGTAAACATCTGGATTCACCACTGTCATATGCTTGCACTTGCTATGAAGAGTTTCTTTCTCCGCCTTGTAAATGGAATGTAGAAGCCACTTCTGAGAAAAGTGATTCAACAGAGACCATTTTGCATTTTGTGGAAGACAAAATTCCATACTTTCTTCAAGGTTTTGCTAAAATGGACTCATAATACTTTTTCAGTAATAACAGGTATCCATATGATCATTTTAAGATCAAAACAAAATGGAAAGTAATTGTTAATATGAACTACAATAGTTTCTTTCAAAATGTCACACAGCTAACTCAGTAACATCCGATATACTGCACTGTCTTGTAAGTATGACAGAAGTTCATGGGCTCGCACACTTTACAGCAGATCATCTTGAGGCTAAATTCCTGTACGTGAAGAATAAAACCACTTTTTAACCTTTAAAAACCCTTTAGTGCTGATAAATAACAGAATTGTGTTCAATTAATTTTACTTTTTAATTACTCTTAGGAAAAATTCCAGTTAAAGCCAGAAAAACACCACAGTCGTAGGTATGTAGGTAATTGATGGTGAAAATAAGACTCTTTCAGAGCTTTAAACCTCAACCAGTTCTTTCTAGTGAAACCTCTAATTTTGCTTTGCATATAGCAGGCCTATGCTCTCGTTTGTGAATTACAGTCCTAAGGGCTTTCTTTCCTCTTAAAGGGCCCTGCTTTCTCTTCATATTGACCCCATTTCTGTTCTCTTTATTTACAATCAGAAAGTTTGTCATAATCCCCAACCTATTCTTCATTCATCTATAGTGCAGTTTTCTCCCCTGGTCAATAAGCAAACAACCTTGTTCCAGTACCTTATTTCATGCTTTCAGATCCTAGGTCACGATTTGGTATGCAGCATGGCACTCACTCCCACTGTGAGAAACTTAGTAGGCAAGAAGCCAAGATCTGGCAGAGTGCTGACTTGGCTCTTTTCCCCTCACTTACCCACCTAGTCTGCTGTTGCCCTGACTTGCTTACTGTAAATACTACCTCATGTAAGAAAATTAAAAAAAATCCAGATCCACATTAAAGTTCATCCCAGAGCAGTTTGATGACTCCTTCTACTTGGTCTCCAGTCAATTGCCTGAGATAACAGACTCAGGTCCCAGTCAGACCATCATCATTTAGGAGCCTAACAAAAGAACTTCTGCATTTGTTCCCGAAAGTATCAACCATCAAAAGATGGAGCTAGAGAAACTCATGGCCTTCTCCTATTTGCAGTTCACAGACCACAAACAAATATTCCAAGACACGAAGAAAAGTATTTTACAGGCAACACTACAGGTCTGGGGCAAAATCAACTTTCTAGTACATGTTATTTGAAGAGAGCAAGAACTGGTGTTGTAGGGTCCTCCCACTGAGGCATGAAAGCACTGAAAGATATAAAATACTCAGGGTTGCAAGATGTGCCTTATTTCAGGAGTTTTTACTTATTTGAAATAACATTAGCTGAATTATATAGCACATATTTATTCACTGAATCATGTTTTGAAACGCCTCTTGATCTGAACTGGATCACTTAGGGACTATGACATGATTCAGCTAAAGTGAAGTCCCACTTACTTCATTTATAGCATTAGGCACTGCATGGTAGCACAAACCTGTTACTACTGCAAAATTCCTGATACAGGAGACAGAAGTCTTAAGTGTGCCTTTCTACAGTGGATGTTGATCACCTGTGCAGCATCTTTCACTCAGCTCTTGTGTGTAGTCTCTTAGTATGATCTGGCTTAAAATCAAAAGAACTAAACAATAGTCTTGGTACCACTGAAAGTCTGCCAAAATATACCTGAGCTGCAAAACATTGGCTTTGATGTCTCCGAGGAGGGTGGGAATATAGTTAGAATAAATTGTCAGAATTTTTACCTGTTACAGATTCTAAAATCATTGCTAATAAATCTGAGTTATTTCAGATAGACAATTATTAATTCTTTGGTCACAACTTCATCAGTTTTAAATTCAATTTTACTATCTTCAGTCAAGAAGAAAATCAGAAATATTCTGAAACGCAGCACAGCTCATTTTTCACTGTGTCAACAAACAGCTTCAGGAAAGCAAAGACCATCTTAGCATCTAGATAAGTAGTCTGCAAGACAATAACGTCACAAGTTCCAAAGACTTTAAAAAAATCAGCAAGCAGCTTGTTATCAGAATAAATAATTGTAATATGAAAAATAGCATGCTGTTACAATTGACAGGCTGTTACAACCCTGCCAAGAAGATGATGTGGCAGGTAAGCTATACAATGAATGAAAAAATCTTGGTATAGAGTCCAAATACATTAAGTACAATGTGCTTTAACTATGTACTTGCCACTATGTAGTGTTAAATAGCATGGAGGCAAGTCTCACAAATGTTGGGTTCTCAAGGGACAACTCAGTTTTAAGAGCTGATGTTAAACAGCTCACTAAGAGTAAACTTTCTTCAGCTTTAATTACTGCCATCACATGAAACCTTTAAACATATCAAGACGGACTATTTGCTCACCTACCAGAAGAACAACTTGAAAATCATGAACAATGTCACCATGTGGTGACATCTGTCATAAGAAAGTCATGGCAGTACTATGAAAATATAGCATCCCATGTTCCATTGTCTTCACTTAGCTTTAAGTTTCTCTAACCTCTGTCTCAGTTAAAAGAAAACATTTACGGAAAATAGGTCAAGTGTTACAAACTTCTATCTCACTACTTAGTCTCTGACGTTACACAGATTTGCAAATGCATTTTCAAAAGTCTCTAAAGGTGCTGTCTCTTCTGTGCTTGTCCAGCACAATGAACAGGAGAACATGCTTTAATATCCCACTCCTAGCAATAGTAGATGGTGACAAAACTGTTCAATCTGTGACAGACAGACCAAATCCCTGTTAACTAATCTTAATACCCTTAATTGGCTGTGCTTCTTGTGAAGCAGTAACACAAGCTGTGTAGACATGATCTGACAATAAGCTAACTTGAAGCATTTTTTCTAAGAAGCATATTATTAAATCAACTAATAAAATTCATTGCCAATTACTCATAGAGCTATGTACCACATATTAAAAAAAGGTATCAAAGTAACATAATCTAGCCACCTGTTACCACACAGAGGAATATCTACTTTAGGAATATCCATGTTAAGTACAGACTTTGAATGGAAAAGAAAATGGCTGCTAATGCATTTTGCTTATCCCTTAAACTGTTCTTTCCTTGTGCTTTAAAAACAAACCACCCAAAAAAAGGGCTACATATTTTTCCTCAAATAAGTACATGCCAAAATTCTCAATTTATTTTTATCATTTCCTTTTGCATCCACGACATTCCTACAAAATAATATTAGTCAGGAGAATTCACATCAGTCCCCTGACAAAGATCTTTGACAAGTCATTGAGTATTCTGTTATGTTAGAATCATAGAATCAGCCAGGTTGGAAGTAGGTAGAAGCAAAATGTGAACTCTACACAATATGTACATCAGAGATAATATTTTCATATGAATAGTTTTATAGCTGGAACCTTTACAAACATAGGCAATAATAACAGCAAATCAAAATTTAGAAAGTTTCTCAAGGTAACGACTTTATGTGTAAAGGGCCTGGACAAGGAACACAAAGGTAAAACTACAGAAAGTCCAGGTATCTGCGTAGACTCACAGAATTTCACTTTCTTGCTTAGAGTAGGCTGAGGTCTTTAGACATCATTCCCATTTCATCAACACCTCTCTTTGTAATCATCAGAAATAGTTTACAATATAGGAAAGCCATAACAAAAATCATATTCCAGGGCGCAACATAGACTTCCCTCAATTAAATTCAATGTTCTGTAGCTCCCAAAGTATACTTAAACTCTTTGTCTTCAAAGAACAAACCCACAGATCTTAGGAGTACTCACCACCATCTTCAACCATGAAATGAAAAATGTCACTGGTGGCATTGTCACCCCCTCGTAAAACATAGCAGATCTTCATATCATCAATATCAGCTGGAAGGAGTCAAGAAAAACAGATTTTATTTTAAATGCTGCAGGTAGGAAAATGTTTTATAGAAAAACTTGACATGCATTAAATAGTTTAGCTTCAACAATAGAGAAGTCAAGGCTCTCCAGCAGAACTGAGGAATTTCAGTATTAACAGCACTGAGGTTTTACAGATACTACCCAAACTCCCTCCCTTTGCTCCCCCCTCCCCAGTGCCCTCTTACTTTTAAGCTGTGTTTACAAAAAGAACTGAAAGTAAATTTTAAAACATAGGCTCAACAGTCAGAACTACTTCATATTTTTAGTGGTCCATTTTCTTCAACAGAGGTAATTTCCACTCAGATATTGATTCTGTCATTCTTCAACCTCAAAAGTACTGTAGAAGACATTTACAGTGATCAATTACTTTTAAGAACCCAAACAGATGCAATTAAAGTAGACATACAAGACTTCAGTACTCAAGAAAAAAATTTGATGTACAACTTTCAAATAGTATGCAAAAGGTAAACAAATATTTATTTATATTGTGGTTTTTTGTTTCCTTGAATAGTGATGAGAAACATGTAACACATAGAAACTAATTTTTGCCACTTTCTTTGAAAGACTGCTGTTGGTAAAAATCCATGCCTGATACCTTTCACAAGAAAAAGTGTTATAAATCAATAGCATTAAAGTGGAGCTCAAGTACCACTCAAGTTCTCCTCCGATGTTAGGGTGGATGCACGAGTAAAAAGAGGCAAGAAGCACCTTTGCTAGAGCCTCACAAAATCTTCAGTTCCAAAAGTAACCAGATATCTTCTAGGGCAAACGAGTTAAGAGCATTATCAGCAAATACATGTAACCAAAGAAACTCTTCCACAAATGTTTGAAAATTAAAGACCAACAATTAATGGGGCTGTAAAGAGGATGCAAACAAATACCTCAATTCACTACTCTGAATTTGACAGTGCTTTGCACATAAATGGTAGTAGGCCACAAGGTGAGGGACAACAGTGAACGATACAGAGAGTTGTGTCATATTACTTCCTAAAACTGTAGCCTTCTGGGTGCAGCCAAGAATTTTTGTCTCCCTGTCACTCAAAACCTCTCCCATGCCCAAAGCAGCTACAGATAAGAGGGCATATGAGGAAAAAGGAAAGGAAAAGCTAGTACTCTGTCACCCATGACTTTTAGTCCTAGATTATTCTATGATTTCCAGAAAGTTCTCTCTCCCTGCTCTCAGCAGATGTATTATCCCCTGTGTAAGCTTGATGATTTCTGCCTGTCATGCAGCCTTCCCAGACACCTCTTACTCCTCAAGTGCTTGTGCCTGCATTCAGAAGACATTTTACATGTTTGCTTCATAAAATGCAAACCATTATAAAAAGCATTCAGGAAGTTAAGAAGAGAGATGCCAGATTCTCAGAAGGCATTTACTTATAGAAGCCAAAAGACAAAATTATTGAAGAAATGTGCATTTCTTACAAACCCAACACAAATTAGAGTGCTTGTGCCAGTACTGTCAGGGAATCTGTGAAGTTACATCACTTTCTGGGGATCCTCACTAGCTTTCAAACCAATTTTTCCTAAGGGTTGCATGTTTCTTACTCAGCCTGGGCAACCCCAGGATATTAAGAAAGCCTGCATGAAGACCAGTGAGCATGCCACATGGTCAGATTGCCAAAGTCACGTAACAACTTCATTTTGGTCATCAAACAAATGCATGACTAGCTACATGGCACAAGAGAGAAAGGAATATGGACCTCTCCTCAGTGCTACCCCTCCTTAAAAAATAAATGGATACAATTGTGCTATGCACCAGTCTGCTTTCAAGGAACACCTGTTCAATAATTCTATATTCTCCACTGTAAGAGAAAACCCACCAAAAAAAAGGTGATTCTGTTTATTTGCTCACTCCCTTTCTCTTCTGTTTCTGTTATTCTGACAATACTCTCAACACTACCTGCAGTTCACTGCAGAGCTTTACATTTAAGGAGCTGTGGTAGTCTCCAAGGCTTAGTCATCCTCTTTTTTGCACAAAGACTGCAAAACTTAGGGCACTGCAACCATTTGAGAGATTTGGTATATGTGACAAGAGCATCTCTACGGCCACAACTGTAACATGGCTGTGTACCAGCATGGGCTCTGTGAAATTAAATACAGCCAACTGCAAGTGTTCATATCCAGTCTTACCATTTACCTAGCCCAGCCTGGTTGGGCCCCTTTAACTTTGAATCTCAATGCTGTTATGCTGTCTGCTCATTCCACAGCTGCAGAAGGCTGCAAAAAACCTAATTTCATTGTTAATTAACCAGCCATTAACTCACTGCAAAGTAACATGGAAAATTCTCTGAAGAATAGCTAATGCTCCCTTTTCCATTAAAATTACTTCATAGCCTTTTGTTGAGGCTCTATTTCAGAACATATAGAACATGTGGGGTTTGCCCTATTTATACTACATAATATTTTAGCTCCATGTAAAGAGTAAGTACCACTGAAATAATTTTAAAACATCTACATTACCTCTTAATTTACCACAAACACTTCGTGGTTAAAATTTGTGTGATTAAGGCAACAAATGCATTCATCATATATTATTTCCCCATTGGTTGGGAAATTATTTTGCTTTTACAGTTCAGTGTGCTCACACTGTACAGCAACTGATACCCTAGCCATGGTATGACCATTAGTTAATAATAGCTTGGCCACTCCCACAGCATTTTCTAAATAAAACTGGTTAAAGAAAGCATTCAGCCTGTAAAGATGTGCAACCCAGTTCTGCTATCCAAACTTCTATCCCCGATAGAAAGTCCAAATCAGTTATTTGGACTAAGCTCTCTGAAGCAAAGAACCTCCTTTATTCAGTGTTTATCCAGCAGACCTCACTTCCTTTTTTAAAGCTGTCATAGATGTAATACACAGATGTAAAAAATAATTAAGCCATTATAAATAAGCTCACTGTTGGAAAGTTTTTCCCATCAATTATTATAGAGCTTAGCATGAAAAAGAACATTTACAGTGATCTAAAGAAAGCATTAAGTATTGTAATACCTTGGGTGAACTGGGTGATGCTATGGTTGCCTTTCCCGAGGTGGATAAGGAAGCCATGGCGTGGACCCTCTGTGATTCTGAGCTTAAGAGTAACATGTAAACTGTCCCTGTCTTCCACTTTGAGCACCTTGTTAGTAATCAAAAACCCCATGTGACCTGTGGCCAGAATACGGAGAGTCTGAGCACCCTTATTTATTACAACTTGAGGTACACTGTTGTCCACAGCCATTATTCGAATCTTCATAGTCTGAGGTTTCCTTGTTGCAAACACAGTGTTGGGGAAGACGTAGAAATCAGTATGAGTGCCATCTGTGACAGTGAAAGAGAAACTATCCTCAACTGATTCTGTGCCATCATGTTTGTAGCTGATTAGATTTTCATTTAGATCTTGTTTAGTAAAGGTGGTGACTGGTTTGGAGTTATTGAACATGATCTGACCATGAACTGGTATTTGAGTTATGATGAATTTTAGCAATGCATCAGGTGTATCTCTGTCTTCTGCTGTCAGTTCAAATGGGGTTATCAGTTTGTATTCGTTTTCACTCACCACCAGGTTATGGATTGTGACAACAGGTTTCTTATTGTCCACATCAGTGATAGAAATTCTGAAAGTACGAAACACAGGGTTATAGCCATCAGTCACCTCAAACTCAAAGCTGTCCATTTTCACCTCATCTTCTGAAGTGTGAATATAATAGATCTTATTGCCTGCCAATAGGAGTTGAGTAAAAGTGGAGATGGGTACCCCAGGCTGATCCGTGCATTCAAGATGACCACGAACAGGTGGTCTGGTAATAGTGAAAACTAAGTTCTCATCTGGACTATTCAGGTCACTGGTACTAAGCAAATCAGTAGTAAGGGTTACCTTCCCTCCTTCCTTCAAAGAAACTCCTTTGCTGATGACATCTGGGAAGACAATATCAATGCTACCTATTGTCACATAAAAGTAGCGGTCAATGAGAGGATTTATTCCATCTGTCACATCAAACTTGATAAGATCACGAACTCCTTCTTGGCCAAAATGCACATATCGAATCGAGTTTCTATCCACTTCATCTTGGGTGAAGTTCATTCCCAGGGTGATATTCTCAAATCTACCTGAAGGCTTTATTCTCTGCAATAGGCCTTGTCCTGGCCCGTATCTTATAATGTATGTCAAGGTTTTGTCTTCGGAATCGAGATCAGTAGCCTTCAATATTCTGTTATGAATAGTTCTAGTTTCCCCTATTTCTATCTCCAAACCATCATTGATGGCCATTCTGGGTGTTTCATCATCGACAGGAATTACCATGATGAGTACCATTTTCCTAACAGTATGTTTACCATCCGTGAGTTTCACCTCAAAACTGTCCTCCTTTGTTTCAGAGTCATCATGTTCGTAGAGTATGTTGGAGCTCTCTGTTATCTGATCGAAGGTGAAGCTTTCCACGAGGACAGTACCATTGACCAGCTGGTTCACAATGTGGCCATGCCTGGGAAGCCTAGTGATTGTGAACATTAACTCATCAGCAGGTACGTCTGCATCAACTGCGTTGAGGATAGGAGTGTCAATAACCAGGCTCATGCCTTCCATCACAACAAATTCTCGCACAAAGACTTCAGGCTCTTCATCATTGATTGGCATAATAACAATGGGGAAAAAGTGCCTCTGGGAAAAGTTAATGCCATCAGAACAGCGGAAAGCAAATCTGTCTTCAACAGGCTCTACACCCTTATGTATACTTTGGACATAAAAAATATGCCTTTGGCGGAGGTCTTTCAAGGTAAAAGCACTTATAGCTACACCTGCCCTGGATTTTTCAGATCCTGGTGCTGGAGAAATGTTCTCCACATACCCAGATGCGGGCTGAGCAACAATTGTGCAGAGTATATCATCACTAGGAGTATCCATATCTTCAGCCCTGAGGTGAGCAGGAGTAATGACCCGCTTGTCACCTTCCGTCACCATGAACTGCTCTCCCAGAAAAACCTCTGGGGCTTGACTGTCAACAGGAAGAATGGTCACCAAGACTGAAACTCCTTGGACAATATTGCCCCTGACGCTCCACTTCTCAGACAGGTCAGACAAGGTAAGGTTGAAAGTATCTTCTTTGGGCAGAAGGCCTATTTCGCCACCAGTGTGAGCATATACCACAGCACCATCCAGCAGATCTCTCTGGGAAAATCTCTCTGCAGGCACTCCTTGAACCAGGATGCTCCCATGCTGAGGAGGATCCTCTACAATGAAGGTCAACATTAAGTCATCTGTATCCTCATCTGTACCCTGAATGACATTAGCAGTGATTTCAGCAGCACCATTCTCCAGCACATCTAGATAGGAACCAAGTGTGCCTGGGGGCAATCGTAGTGTAGGAACCTCATCATCAACTGGGTGCACATTCATTTTCAGTGTGATGGGCACAAAATGAACCCCATCACTCACATCAAGCCTGCAGTTATCACTGCTGGTCTCAGCTCCACTGTGCACATACACCACCCTCCCTTGTCTGATATCCTCCAGGCCGAAGACACCTCCTGGAACCAGACTGTACCCAGAAAGCTGCAACTGGCCATACCGAGGAGCCTGGGTCAGGATAAATCTCAGATGGGCAAGTTCAGTGTCTGTGTCACTGGCATCCAGCTCAGCTGGACTAAGGACATGGCTGCCTCCCTCAGGCAAAGTGAAGCCAGTATTAGTGATTTCAGGAGGCTGGTTGTCCACAGGCTGCAGATAGATGGTGAAAGTCCCCTTGGCTGCATTGCCAGCCGCATCTTGTACTTGGTACTGGAACTGAATCAAATGAGGAGCCACCCCCAGTTCTTCCTGTGGAGGGCGGTACGAGATCTTGTGATGATTAATCTGGGCTTGGGTGAAGTGGGACACTTCCACAGAGTGATCCTCGGTCAGCACGAGGGATCCAAGGCGGGCTCCATACACATCAGGAGGGTGGTTGGTGTCAGTGTCAGTTGGGGGCTGGATTATCGTGTAGCGGAGTTCACGGTCCCCTGAATCCTGATCAGTGTAACACAAATGTTTCCTCCGCAGGGGGGTCACCTGCTGTTCTGCAACTATTAAGTGCAGGCTGCTGCTACTATGTAGCTCTGGGGCTAATCTGTCTATGGGATGTACCCGGATCACAAAAGTCTGTGGTCCCGACCGGTTGGGTGGGTCATTGTCATCCTGGACTCTAAAGACAAACTGGTCCAATACAACCCCAGGGCCAGGGCTGTGAGGCCCGAAGTGGTGGTAATAGAGACGCCCTTCCACAATGTCCTGTTGCAGCCACTCTCTCACTGGCTTTTCATAGATGAGAGAGCTCCCCACTAAACCTGGCACCCTCCTCCAAGAGAAGTGCTCATCTTCTTCCTCCTCTTCCCAGCCAGGAGGTGGCTGTGCTTGACGGAGGAGGAGTTGCCCAGCAGTGGGGCCAGACTCCACTATGAAGAGCAGGATGGCATCCTGCGAGTCAATGTCAGTGGCACTAAGAGCACGGGTGGTGATGGGCACTGTTTCACCCTCAGCCATGGCGAGCCCTGTGTTAGCATTAAGTAGGGGTGGCTGGTCATCAGTGGGCACCAGGGTAATGGGGAAAAGGAACTCAACACGGTGGCGAGAGCCACCATCTTCCAGCCGCAGCACCAGGTTGTCACTGAGTGGAGACTCGCTGCCGTCATGCTGGTAAATGACCCAGCCTGCTGCCAGCTCGGCCACCGTGAAGTTCAGGAGCGTGAGGTGGCCATGTCTCAGCCCTGCCACCACACTCACCCGCACCTGCTCAAGGTCATCCTCGTCACTGATCACCAGGTTGGGGCTGGGACCTGGGCCCGAGAGAGGCCGCGACTGCCCCTCATACAGCACAAGGCCAGTGTTGCGAGTCACCACAGGCGCCAGGGTGTTCATGGGCTTCACCACGATCACGAAGGCGAAGGGCTCCGAGGCAGCACCCTCGGGGTCCAACACCTCCAGCTCGAGCTCAAAGAGCCTCTCGCGATCCGAGTCCTCCACGGGCGGCTGGTAGGCGATGCGCAGCTCCCTCACATCCCTCTGGCTGAAGGAGGTGACGGGCAAGCTCCGGTCATCTGTGCTGACCATGTGGCCCTGGCCAGGGCCGAAGGGAGAGGTGATGTTGAAGAGCAGCAGATCGGGCGGCGACTCGGCATCCTCAGCCGAGAGCATGTCAGGCGTCAGGGCGGTGAGGACAAACTGGTCCACCTCCATCATCAGCATGGCCAAGAAGCTGGGTTTGGGGGCCACGTTCTCAGCGCCGGCCCGGATC
>NW_008676329.1:0-30044 GCF_000695815.1 Acanthisitta chloris
AGGCTGGAGGAGGCGCTTTGGGATGGACAGGGATAACGCCATCCCTCGGGGGAAGCGCCACAGGTGTGGCAAAATCGCTCCAGAAGCAGCCACGGGTGAAATCCATCTCAAGTGGGACAGTGTCTTCTGTCTTCCCCGCCCCGACCGCGTCTCACAGCCGCGGGGGGGACTGTCCGCGGGTGAGGAGTGAGCGCGGGCGGTGCCGGAGCCTCTCCCTCCCTGCTGCCTTCGGGCAGGTGCTGGGCGCGAGGACTGGGGACCAGCGCTGCTGCAACGAGTGACCTGGACTGTATCTAGCTGCAAATACCCATGTCGGGAAGCTTCACACAGGGCCCGGCCCAGCTGTCGGTGTGGCAAGAGTTAATGCATCCTGAGCACAGCAGACAGGAGGAGAGTGCCTGCACTCAGCTGGAGGGACCTAGCCTTGCCCAGAGTGACTGGGGAGTTCCTCACTTTGGGCTGATTCCAGCTAGAAGCACAATCCACCCTCCAGTGAAGGGAGTGTTGGCTGTGACAAACCCATATTGCTTATTTGGGGACTCTTTGCTGAAGAAAGATTTTTCTGGTTTCACTTTGCCTGTTGGAACCACAAATCTTCGTTTTATATAACCTATCACAAGACAACCTCTGACTTCCTCCTCACAGGCACTTGCTTGTTCCTGGCTGTTGCTTAAAGGCTCAGAATGAAAAACATGCTCTTTCCTACACAGCAGCTGTGTTCCCCAAGAGGAGCTTACGGCTCCACCACATCTTGCTGAGCCAAACTGTAGCACCAGCTTCAGTGCAGCTATGGTTGACTTCACAGCAGATGCAAGACTGAAGGAGAAAGATGAAATAGCAAAGAATATAGTAACAGTTATGAATTAATAATTATAATTATAATAATAGATGAGAAATAGGGGCAGAAAGACCTGGTTTTGTGATTGCTTCACACCTTCTTCAATGATAATTCCTGTGTTTAAGTCGTGTAACTGAGGGAAATGAGAAAAGAACACAAACTGATTGGTTTACTTCAAGCAGTCAAGATGGATCCAGTTTATGCATATGATGGGATGTGTATGCTCCAATGAAACAAAATGTAGGAAGAGTTACCAAAAATACCTCAGACATGGTCAGTACTATGAATGCAATGTTGCACGTTACCATCTCATGATAGACTGACCAGTGGACTGCGCAGCAGAGGAACATAAGAAACAACAGCTGAGATCCTTGGTAAAACTCTTATTGGCATCAGTGTGTAGGAGATTTCAAGACAATGATGATCAGTGTGGCCACAGGGATCATTTGTGAGTTACATGCTAGTATATGGACCTGCTCTCCCAATAGGCCAAGTAGAAGACAGAGATTAAGCAGGAAGGGGTCTTGTTAAAAGGAGAAACAAAACTGATTTAAAGTTCTGCCTAGTTAAGCTGTTCATAACAGGTCTTGCAAGTAAGGTTTCTACATTAGAACAACTGATCTGTATGGTTAAATTTCTTCAGCCTGCAGTTGTCATGAAAAGACCAGTAGCAAAAGAAACAAAATGAGTGTAATAGCAAAGATAATTCATCTTTCTTGAGAATAAGCTGAAATGTCAAAGACTAAGGGTCTACAGTGTGCTGGTAAGATACATCGCTGTGTGAACTTTCCCTCCCAGAGCCATCCATCTCTATTATCACTGCCTGGAGATGGTTCTGTGTCAACTTTGCATCTGCATCAGTAACTCATTCTGTTCAGCCATCTGTTCCACAGACATCAAACTGTTAAGAAGCCCCAGTACAGCACAATCTAGTCCAGTAACACAGAAACAGAAAAGAAAAGATCTCATTACCATTTGAATTCACAGGCTCTCCTGTGATACACATACAATATTTTTTTTATATTGACATGAACATGGTAATTTGGTGAGTAAATTCTCAGCTATAACAAAGGGATTAAAATCAAACACTTAATATGCAACAGCTTTATTCAGAGGCCAAATAATTATTGAGTTAAACTAGGATTTAAGGTAGTTGTTTCTCACTTTGCAAGCTTTAACTGAGTTAAGAAAGCATTCATGTTAACTAGAATGACTATTACATTTTTCTGTTTTAACTGCTGAAGAGTTCACCACTAATATATAGTCTGAATGAGACAGGCATTTAAAAGCTAAGCTCTCAGAAGAAAATCATGACAGTAGATTATTGACAAGTTTCTAGTGCCATTTGAGGTTTCTTGTTTTGTTTTTATTTATTCAGGTCCATATATGATAGAAACTTAGGATTTCTATTTCAATTTTCCATGTTGTCTTTCTCAATTAATGTGTCCCAAGAGCTTGTAAAGTTATATCGGCCTGATTCAGTGGCTTTTGATTTTTTTCCTAGGTTTTTAGCACTATAGAGCTAGGATAATTAAAGGCCAGAGAGCTGGATTCCATTCTGGCCTGTAAATCTTCAACAGAACTGGTGCTGAAGTTTCAATAACAAAATCATTATTGTGAATGATTACTGAGCCAGAGAAAACCATTGATTGACATTCAGATTCTTAACTGAATTTGCAGATGCTGCGAAGTGAGAAGATTTGGTGGGAGGTCTGTGAGTCATTGAGATGGGATCTTAGCCTCACAGTTTTAGAGAGCTCTCCTTCAGAGAAGCACTGCACTCCAGCACTGCTTTTGGATTTGGGGAGACAGGGACTGCAGAATCATGCAGGAGCAACGTGCTCAAGCCTTGATCAAAGGAAAATGAATGCTGTGTTTAAAACAATAATCCCTTTGGTTAATTAACGTGTGATCTGATTGGTAAATTAGCCTGTATGAGGTTTTTTGCTACCACAGCTCAAGTATTTTGAGTACCTAAGGGCTTTTATTTCTTAACTCTCCCAGGAGGGAGGGAAAGATTCTGCTTATGCATTGACCCCTGTATACATTTTGAAATGTAATCATTGGTTGTGACATAGTTTCCACTGCAGGGCTGGATATACATCCTGATACAGTTTGTGACTGTGTAACATCCATCCTATTAGGTAGGCTATACTCTAAGCCACGTGTTAGATTCTATTACGTTCTAAAGGTTTAATACAACCTTTCTGGTTTTACATGACACTCTGACCTGCTCGCACATTAATAGTGCACAGAGCTGTCTTTGGAGCTGAAAGTTGCTCAGCCTTGTGGCATATCTTTCATTTCAGCTCTATCTTTGTTTTATATAACTCTCCCCACACTGTCTCTGGGAAAGAAATACACCAGACTTGTGTCCCCCAACAGAGCTGTGGTCTCTAAGGAAACTCATGCATTAATTAAGGAATAGTATAATGGGTATGGTTTTGTTTTGTTAACCAGTGCCCCAAGGAGCATCGTTTCACTTATCTGAGTATTTTACCCCCTCCCCCCACTAGCAAATATCAGCATATTTCTGTTAACTGTTATGTGGATATGTTCAAAACAATACTTATGAGATAAAATTTTGTCTTTTGAAATAGCAAGCAAATTGGCACATGAATGTAATTTCTGTAGTAACTTGGCACTGTCTTCTCTGGTTACTGGTTGTTGGCCTCCCCCTCAAAATGTTCTAGTATTGAAGCCAACACCCATGACCACACACTGGGTGTGCTTGGCAGCTGCAGGGCCCAGATGCCAACCACTGGAATGCATTTTATGTACCAATGTCTCTGCCTGTGGCTTGTCTTCTTGGCCAGCCTTTAGCAAAGTCTCTTCTCTGGACTCATCTGGCTCCAGTGCTTGCTGCTCTTGCAGCTGTGGAACTGAAGCAAAAGCAATTTCTAGATGATCTCTCTCATTCCAGGAACCACTTGCTTGCACCAGCTCCTAGCAGGATCAATACACAGAGTCCTTTTAGCATGTGGAACAGACATGTCCCACTTGCCTCTATTCATTGTGGAGGACCAAGTGTATGGATTGACAAGGGTCTGATAGGGCAGAGCACCCTGGTAAACCTGACAGACACCACTGAAAGCTACTTCTGGATGTCAGACATGGAAGACAGTATCCAGTGAACTCCCAAGAGAGGCAAACCTGCCAGAGATTCCCAGTTTCTCTATCAAGTATCTATTTGAAGTTTCTTTTAGCTACGGCACCTGAAAAGTACAATATTGGTTCAGCACCAGATATTTTGTTTATATGGGTTTGCATCACTCTCTCCAGCAATTAGTGTGATGATCTAGGCATGGATTTATCTCTGCTATTCCACATGATAGGAAGGAAGGAAGGAAGGAAGGAGAACAAGCTGTCTCATTGTCTGAATATATTTAAGAAGTAAGAGAGAAGACTATATTTCCACAGAAGGTCAGTGAGCATAGCATGCAAAAATAAAAAATATAGCTTATTACCACAAGTTATTTACTAAGTAGCCATTTGTAGAATAAGTATTCGTGTTTTATATTTTGTAGGGCTTCCAATTTTAATGCTTTCGTTGCAGCATTCCACTGTGGTTTCTCTGCTAGAGTACCCTCTAGACTTTCACGTTTGCCTGGAAAACTGGCAGTTCACTAAAGACATGCCAAGCTGAACACTGAAGGTGTGTTTTGCTACACGCCCACAATACAGAAATTTACTTAACTGCAGTTACATGCACTCCACTAGAGAAATACCCAACTTCTGTTAAGAAGCTACAGTAAGAAAGAAAATTCTGTTTTATCAGATACTGAAACACTCACAAAGCTAGAACTGAATTGCAGCCATTGACTGGAATACTTTTAAATAGCTACAGCACTACAGTAATTAGTTTTACACCCCTTATTTGTACTTGCTTTGGTGCGCACAAGGTAAATTTGTTGAAGGGTAAATCTAAGCTTTCCAGATTGTATTTAAGAACAGCTGTAACTTGAGAAAAAGTGCACAGCTAGTTAACCATCTCAGCTTCTGACCTGTATTTAAGAACTACTCTGTTGACAATAGAAGAACAACACATATAGTATGCACACTTTTGGACAATGTGTGCACACTTAGGAATTACAGGGTGTACAAGATATTACTACATACTCATCTGGGAGATGTCCTTTAGGGAAAAAATTATGAATTTATGTTATATTCTTTAAATAATATTGTTCGAAAGTATAACCAAAGATTATGGAACTGATTCTTTTCTGCCTTAGGACACTAATACAGCTATGTCCTGTAACCATATTTTCTTCAGTGCTGTCGTTCCTGTTGGCATTGGTGCTGCTGGGAGCACCATTATCTATTGGTGGTGTAAGCAATCTTTGTGCAGATTTCTCAGTACAGCTTTCAGTGACTTTTTAAAAATAGTAACACTAAAATATAAAATTCCACAGTATGGTCATAGTTGGTTAGAAAGCTAAGTGAGAGTTTCTCCCCTGATGTTTAACCTGAAGGGAAAAAAATGAGTCTTATGATTCAGTACAAGCATTGGTAAAAGAGGGAGAAGGTGTAGTAAAATGGCAAGAAGCTAGTGAAAAATTTCAAAGGGAAATAAGAAAATTGGAAATATAGCAACATATAGAATTCAATGTACGTAAGTCAAGGAAATCAAACTACTTGTGCTTGTTGATGTGCTATAAGTCTGCTGAGAAAATTCATGTATTATTGCCAACTCAAGAAAGATACACTCCATTGTTAACAATTAATTGAAATTCAACCAAGAAATTAAGTCACTCTAAGAACAACATTGAGACTAATACTGTAAACATTTTAATGCCACACAGAAACAGTTTTACCTCTCTAACCTGAGTGTAAGGTCATAACCTGAGTATAAGATCATAAGAGCTCAAAAATATTATGGCAAGTGTAACTTCTACTCTCTCATTAATTCTTACTAGGACAGAAAGATTTCAGCACAGATTCAGGCTAAAAAATTTGAGGCAATTTAGTTTAATGAGAAAGAATATCAGAAAGGAAGGTGAAGTGTAGAAAATGATGGTGTAGAGAAAACCAATTAGGGTTCTGTATTTTACTTCTCGTATCCCAAAGAGTATATCCAGTGAAATTAGTAATAAAGAATGAGTATCAGTGAGCAATGTTTTTGCATAATGAATGCCCGAGCATGCTACTGAAACACCTCTGAGACAGAAAGCTTGGCAGTATTCTTTATAAAATGGTTCAAACATTTGTTTGCATCATACAGATGTTTTCCATGATGACAAGTAAGACAAAATCTGTCAGACATGTCCACCTTCAGTTTGCAAGAAACACATATGCTAGTTATGAGATATATTAGCCTTAGAGGTCTGTTATAACACAGCTCTCAATGGTGAGTGTTCCCCTTCTGTAGGATTTGACCTTCACTATATTTAAGTATATGGCCATTACTATGAACATGTTTATTAAGGTTTACATTACACTTTTCTCTTCATTTAGATGTCTGTAAAGGAAAAATGTAGATCTGTATGAAAATAAGCTGCTTGTCGTCAGGTAAAAGTGAGCTTGATATAAAGGTACTTGGAGGGGCATTAAGTCTGCTTGTAGCTTGTGCCAATTGGTTAGCCAATCATTTCCCTTTGACAGCAAGGATAAAATAAATAAAAAGCCCAACAAAGCAGCAAGCAATCTCAGGAAACTTTTTTGAATGACTGCCCAGTGACAGAAGAGTCAAACTTTCCTTTATATAAGTTTGTTGTGGTTCTACAATCAGAGGTTTCTTCTGATCTTGGTATTTTATGCATTCTTTGAGACCAGTTGCATCTTCGTGTGCATCAAGGCAATTGACACATGGGTCCACTAGTCTAAGGAGCAGGTGGGAAGTGAAGTGGAGAACTCATAAGGATGTTACAGATGTTACAGAGAAAGGGTAAGATTAAGTAACAGGTATGTTCTCTTGATTTCTGACATTAAGAGAGCTCAACTCATAAGCAGGCCTACTTGATATTTTAAACATAAACATCTGAGGAACTGATATTCACGTTTCAGTGAGTGGTACCCTGACATCATGCCATAAGCAACTTAGAAAGCAGTTTTCTTGCTGATGGGAGTTACTGTAGTGTCCACTATGACATTTTCTGACTAGCATGTGAAATGGAGGTCTAGACTTAGATAGCAATCTAAGTAATACAGTGGTTCAACCAGTTTAAAAGGGCTGATCTTCAATTATAATAATACCTTAACACTTCATTGGTTACAGTGTTATTTCATTTCAGTAATGTGAAGTGGTCCTTCCATTCACACATTTGAAAGAATAAAGCAAATTCCCACCAGTGTGGAATGGTAAAATGGAGACTCCAGGGTCTCCTAGCACTAGTTTTATCTCTTTGTAGGTGCATTCCTTCAGTGGAAGTAATCCTAGATTCATGACAGTAATCCTCCTTTGAATTAGTAAGACTAGTAAAAACAGGCAGTGCACTTGATGACATGCAATAAAAATCAAAGTAGATGTATCTCTTCTTCGTATTTATTTTTCATACAGATTATGGGGGCATACAATGCTGGTCATATTTGAAGGTGAAATGAACATTTTTATTTCTTCTGAATGAACATGAAGGATCCCAGGTGATCTTCTATTAAAGTAAAATTTGCTTGTGATCCCTGGACAAATTCTCCTTCCCTAGTACAGAGCACAGCTATCCATCAGCAGTTGTATATACATGCAATGTAGATGCAAATGTTGATAGATATTGTAAATGTGATGTACCTACATACACAGTTTCACACTATGTGGATAGGTGCTGTGTATACATATCATATTGTCTTCACAGATGTGTGTACAATATCTTGGTGCTATTAGCTAGTATGGACAGAACATATTCTGTAAGTTGTGTAATGAAGGGATGGTATCACATGGAGACTATGAATTCTATTGGACTTCCAGCAAAGTCAGTTGCAGTAGGACAGCTTGGATCCTTCTGTTTCTTGGAGGCAGCAACAACGGTGGGAGTAAATATTCTAACAAGTCTCAATAGACAAAGATTTTGTTCCCATTCTTCCTGCCTCACCCCTGCTCATTTTTCTCTACACTACTTAGCAAAATTATTATTTTTCCATTACACTGTCACTTCATCTAGTCCAGCCCTGAACCTTTACTGTTTTTTTCATCTTCTCTCACATTCTTACCCTGGAACTTTCTGCTGAGTGTGCATGTGCCTGCATGTGTCTGCACATGTGCAACTGTCAGAAATATTCCTTTATATTTATTATGCTGTTGAACCTTTGAGATAAAATGGCTGTTAAAAAGAAGGGGCCTCATCTAAGTGCAGTCTTTTAGAGCCCAGCATGGGTTTTACAGCTCACAGAAGCATGCAAGTCTGGCCGTGTTTTTCTTCTTTCATGGAAGAACATTGCATAGCAATTGTTGTTTTTGTTTACTGGAGTTCACATCTCACAAAGCGAGTTCAAAACAGAAAGTGAAGGAAAATAATGTGTTACCAGAGAGAAGAATATGGAGAAGTTAAGTAGTTAATTTTTAGTAGGCACAAATCACATTTCCATCGAGTGCAAGCAGTCAGCTGTTATTGTAGGTCACTAAGATACAATGAATTATTTTCTGCAGTTCGTGGAAAACATTAGGCAGCTGTAATAAAGTCAATGGTATTTCCTTCCTTACTGAAACATTGCTTCAGCAAATCCCCCTGTTTTGTTAAAACACCATTTCATGCTTGATAAAATTTCATTGATTTCTTCTTTTCATATTTTTTTTAAATTTCTTTGATGGATTGTTGCAGATAGAGAAAACACTGAGGGGAAAATATCAGAAGTGGCTTTTCATATTCAGATGGGTGACAACTGATCTAAACTAAAAAGGCTGTAAATGGAAGGGGGAAGGGAGCACTTCAGTGGCCTTTATATAACATAGATATTCAGTCCAGGAAACATACCACAACATAAATGTCTTTTAAAGTCATTAAAACTCAGCTTAAACAAAAGCAGGAATATCGTATACCATCACTTATTTTTCCTTATGTATTTATCCATAGTTATCTGTAGTAACATACAAACTTACTGTTTTCAAAGTTTCTCTTGCTTTAGGAACATCTATGTAAATCCTGCATGAAGTCTCTTTAATAAATCCCTTTAGTTCAATACATCTCTTACTCTTGTTTTCTTGTAAGATCTGATAAACATGAGCAATTTAAGGGTTCCTGGGAATTCTGAATTAATTGATTAATAGATATTAAGTTTTCTTCTGGGACACTAATCAGCGGTGAATGTCTCAGAATGCAGTGAAATGAAGAATAGACCTTGACTGTACATATGCAAAAACTGGTCAGCCAGCTGGTTGTGCATTATCAGGGAAACACTTTTACATTCTACAGGGAAACAGCAGCCTCAGTGTTTCAAAAGTATGCACTGTCCTATGGATTGGCTCACAAACAGTAGCAGCTGGACCTCAAGTTAGGTATCCACACTTTAGTAAGCAAACTAACATTACAGCAGCGGAATGAGAAAAATGTAGGAATTAGTAAGGGTTAGAGGGGCATGTTTGGACAGGAGGTTATAGCATTTTCACTAGCTGGACAGGGATACAGCTTGGATAAAACCTGTAAGAACTTTCGTAAAATGTTGCATTAACAATTGGCATATTCACTTTTCTTAACAATGCTGTGCTCATAAGATGGAGTTTCTCTCTCCTACTCCCTTTCAAACTATTCAAATATATGTCCAACTGAATATGAAATTAAAAATGCCAGATCATACAGAATTTTTTTCTGAAAATTCAGGAACAGCATCCTTGATCCAGGCGAGTTGCCAGTGTTTTGTAAAGCTTTTTAAAACTAACATTGCTGTAGTTGATAGATGTTGGTCCTGTCATAAGAGGGGTTATTAATTTCTCTCTTGGTAGAGAAATGGGGCATATTTATGTCTGGGAAATAAACTGCCTAGCCTAGAACCTAGCACTTTGTCACCTATTTGCACCATCACAGCATGGTGGCTTTCAGGAGAGAGTTTCCCCTACAGGAAGGAGCTCACGTTTTAAGGAATTAATTCACTTGATGTTACACTTATGTCTGGTTTATAATGTGTGGCTGTTAGTGTTCTATCATCTCCAAACTAGTGTGGTAGTGGTCTACTAGTATAGACAAGGAAACTGGTGAAAATTGTAGATACTGTGAGGAATCCACTGCCTCATTCTGCCACCTCAGAAACTTCCTGTGTTGCTGATAACCTGAAGCTGTGAATTTGTAATTGGCAGATAAGGAACCAAACTTCTAGTACAATCTGCAAGATTAAAGTGCCTAGTCAGCTACAGCATTTTTGAAAGTCCAAATCTAGAGACTCTTAAGTATTTTTAAACATCAGCCCTCAGCTTCTTACCTCAACCTAGTGAAGCAAGACCTTCCATCTCACATCGCACCTTTTGTCCATCTCAGGTGCATTGTCTATTGCCAGCTCCTTGAAGAAGAGCTTCTCACTCATAGTATATCTACACAGTGAGCAACATCTGCCCCGACTAGTAAACTCTATAATATCCATGTTCAGGTTCCATTTGCCAGCCTCTTAGTATTGGGAATGCTGGGTGGTGCCATGGTAATTCACAACCAAGAAAAACTATACATGGCATAGCTTCATGGTCTGTCGGGGAACAGAATGAAACAAATACAATGGCTTACTCAAGCTAGCAAAACAGTGGTTAATACATACTCCATATTAGAAAATAAAGAGCACAAGACTGAGGACTGTGGGGAAAAAAAATCATAGAAGCCAGAGGACAATACAACTTACTTTTGGAGACTTTTATTTTCTGACTAGCTCTTTCATTAACATTCAACTGCATATGTTAGAGTGGGACTGGCTAATTTAAAACAAGTTAAAAAATTGTGAATTGTGCTGTGAATTCTGGACTAGACATGCATCAAGAGCAGCAGTGGGTTAAGGGTAAATCAGTGTATACATCGCATTCAGATATGCTTTCTTCTGATCTTTGTGCTCAGTGGTGAAATACTCATTCCCTATTACCAGAGCTCTAATCATGTTTCTAAGAAGTGATAGTGGTAAGTGGCTTGTTCTATGTTAATGCTGCTTTCTTGGTGCTGTTCCTAATCTATTGCGTATTTTACAGGGCCCAGAAAGTAAATGTGATGAAGTTATCATAACCAAACATACTTCTGCAAATCTTTTCTTCTCTTTGTTTTTCTACACACCATACAATTTCTTAGTACCTCATTGAGCATGGTGTTTATGAATACAGCTTGCTGCAGTTTCTTAGAAAGTGCTTGTCATTAGGAAGCTCATCTGTCAGTAAAGCAACCATCTCCATTGAACTGCCCCATTTAAGGGTTGGAGAACTAACAGGAACAGACTCCAGCCTCATATGGTGGTTTGCATGGACATACACATACTGTGCTGCACCATAAAGCAAGCCTGAAGAGGTACAGCTGTGGCCTTCTAGGCACACTTGACAAAACTGTGCCTTGGTAGTACATTGATGCATTAGCAATACAAAAGACTGCTTATCTTTACCAAGCATTTCCAGATTATAGGTGAGGGGTTCCTAGTCATAACTATTCAGTTAAGACAAGCCAATGTGAGAATTATCTCACCTTCATTATTACTTGTCTTCCACCCTACCAAAAAAATATGTGGTCCCTACCTCACAATGAAGTCCCATTTGTACCATAGCTTTAGAACCAAGCAGACCCACTAAAAGCTGTGAAATTTAACTCTATGGAAAAAAACTCCCAAATTATATTAAGTAATACACAATAAATTTTAAATCACAGGTTTGCAGCTTGTCTTAACTAACTTCATTTGCCACTAAGCATGCCTCCATTCTTATACTGAGAGAATTTCCACATCAGTACCTTATCTTCCCTGCAGTTAAACAGGGCAACTCATTGTCTTGTCAAGGTTAATATTACAAGAGATCATTAGATCATACAGTCTAATCAGTATATCCCAGGCCATTGCTTTTCAGTCCTTCACCACTGGCCTCTGTCTTGTCTTCAGCTAAACCATATATTCTAAGAAGATATCTAAGTGTTCTTCAGACAGATTACTCCATTTCCCCTTAGTAGTCTCCCCCCTGTTTAGCTACCACCAATGTATATTTTTATTCTGTTTCTTCTTTATTCTAAGAAGTAATTTTTCAGTCTTCTGATGACATAAACAATTGTGGATTCTTCTCTTACATGCTTCTCAGGCAGCTTTGAATAATTTTGCATGATCTCCAGCTTCTCAATATTTTTTAAAGTATCTGACACCACAGATAGGATTCATTTAACCCAAAGCACCTACAGTGTGCCACAAAAAGTCATCCTATTTTAGGATGCCTTTTATAATAAAAGGAGCATCATCTTAAATGAGCTCATTTCTATTAACTATGAAAGCCACTTAGCAATTAACACATGCAGAAGTCTACATTGTGAGTGTGTGGGATTAAGTGAGACAAATTCCATCACAAGACTCTGTGTAGTATCATAATGTTGGCCATATCAACACAATTCACAGATCTGCTATCATCTCCCTTGTCCTACTCAGTACTCCAAATAAATGTAGCCAAGTATGTATGTATCACACTAAGTGTTCAAGTCAAACTTTATCTCCAGCATGACTTGTAATTTCTGACTGTTTCTGCTTGAATAGACAGTGTAAGCAAGATAAGATACAGAGAGAAGTATAGTCTTTCATTACAACAGCTAAACTGACCTTTTACATATGAAATTTTCTTTACTGTTCCTATCAGAAGGTGGTGTTGTCATGTCTTCTTCTATGTGTGTCCTCTATTTAGCTGTATCAGAATGTGACTTTCTTGAATGAAATAATTTTATTACTTAATCTGGTTCCTCTGCATTATTCCAGCAACCATTTTTGCCTGCTAGGATTAGCACAAGTAGTTTCATATTTGCTCTGAGATCATTTGCAAAACTGCTGAATAGCATGAGGTATAATAATGACAGAATGAGTCTCCAGAGGAAATGGTTCTGATTTGTCAATTACTTTTTTAAACTCTTGTTAAACCTGTTCATAAACTGCTTGAATGCACTGAAAAGTGGCAATGCCCAATAGAGCCCCAAGTAAGACTTAAATATCCTATGAATTACACCATTTAACCTATCCAGTAGCCTTTACCAAGCGAACTTGTAATTTTCTTTAAAAATGGCACCACTTTAGTTTAAAATCCTCAATTTAAAGAACATAGAGCTTTATGGAAAAACATGCATTCTATTCCCTCCTATTTACTCTAATAAATGAATTACATACCCTATTTCATATTATTCTGTCTGGGACTGCTGTCACAGCAGAGTAATTACTCAGGCCTTCCTTTATGTTCCTCTTTTTAACATTGAATCAGTTACCTCTTTTCTACTCTTCTAGACTTTCCTCACTGTTCTAGGATTTATTAAAAAGACATTTCCTCAACCAACTCTATAAGGGACTTTTGGGTGATAGTTATCTAGCTTGCTGATCAAAACCCATTTATTTCTAGTAGCTGTTGTTTAACACCCTTCATCATTACTCATAGGCTTCAACCTACTCCATCGTCAAAGCATGAAAAATGTGTAATCTTGCATCTTTCCCGATATGCAACAGAAACATTTGTTAAGTATTTCTGCATTTTGCACAATGCACATTAATAATTTTACTTGACTTTTAAAACTGAACCATAAGATTAGATTGCTCAGAGTTCTGACTTTTTAATAACTCCTTAGTGCCACTTTTTCTTTAAAATAGCATTTCTTTGTGTATATTTATGTATGTAATATAACTGAGCTCTCTAATTTGAGAACTGTCAAGGGCATGCATCCTTTTACTAGCTGTCTATAGTGGTTTTAACATCAACTATCTTTAGAAGCTATCCTTGTGACTGGTCTTAGTTTTAAGGCTAAGCAAATATAGAAGTTAATTTACAACATTTTTAAAAATAGCCTGTAGCAAATACTGTGTTTAAAGTAATGAATATGAAGTGAGCCTGTGTACAGATACCTTGCATTCCCAATATTATATATTCCTTTGAGGGGAAAAAAAACCCTTCACTGTGCTCTGACAAAATGCAAAATGCTCCACCCCTGCTTGCTCATCTTTCAACCCGAAGTGGTTTCTTCTTCAGTCACTGTGCCTACAGGGAGGCCAGCATTACTGTACTGTTATTTTAGTGATGACTAAGCAGTGGTAGTTCCAACTGCACAAAACACATTTAAAATGTTTTTTATACAGAACTTAATCACACAAAATCACCATACACAGGCACAAACAATAGGAATTTTTCATGAGTTCACCCACAAAATCAGCTGTCAGCATGGAGGCCCTAGTATTTCACCTTACTTGTGCTGGGGAAGTTGGACTTGAAATTCCCCAGTTTCAGTTGCTTAGGCACCTGTCTAATCTCCTAGGGCTTCCTGGCAGTTAGTGAAGAGATACAGGCTTCCTCAGAGAAGTCAAAGCATGTATTTCAGTCAGGGTCATACTGTGATCAGCTTCTAAATCCTCTCACCCAGTTCTTGTTTAAGAAAAACATAAATCTGTGGTGAGCAGAAGTCTGAGCACTGGCTTTGGCAAGGTCATCGTTGACCTGTAGGTGAGTCAGTCACAGCTCCACTCAGTCACATCAGTGCAGATCTGATACTCTTATAGCTGGAATTGGAATGTCCTCTGGAAAGCTCCACAAAGAGACAGGAAGGAACAAATATCAGGGTTGGTATTTGTGGCTAATACTCCTTCGGGCAGTTTGTTATCAGCAGTATAAGGTTGCTTGGTCTAACAGATCATTGTGGTGACTACTTAAACAAAAGAAAGAAAATATCATGTCCCTGGTTAGAGACAGACTGTGTAAACATGGTGTTTTGTTAGAATCCATGCGCACTTGCTCTCACATACAACCCTGCAGTCAACTCTACAGGTATCAGAAGGCCTGTCAGCCAGGGTAAATGCATTCAGCAAATCTAAACAGAAGGTGACCATCATTCAAAAGCAATAATAAGAACCTCTGGAGAGCCAGAAAGCCTTTATTATTCCAGAATCACTTGTGCCTAGAACAGAATGTTGACTATTCAAGAGGATGAGATATCATTTTTATTTTCTCCAAGCAATCAAGGTGAAAAATATGCCTGGTTAAGAAGCAGATTTTTTATATATTCCTAAAACTGAAAAGTTTACTGTGGCAGTATTTGAGAGGTAGGTAATAGCCCAGATGTGTAAATGTTAGTCAGACAGCATGATAAGGACCTGTTTGCACCAGAAAAGAAGCTGATTTGGAATTGCACGTTCCATCTTCAGTGCAAACATTTTTTCTATTATTTGTCCTTTCTTTTTTTTTCTTTCTCTCTTTCTGGACATGTAGTATAAAGGGAAAATAGTCTCAGATACCTGTAGGTAGAATAAGTACTTCAGTACAACAAACCATGCTGATCTCATTAGTCCTTAAGAGGGCTCAGGTTAAAAAGGGACATGTTCACAAAGAGTGTCACAAAATACATATATCACATTAACATAGGCTGAGTGCTTAATTTTGAATATAGGCCCCAGCAGATAGTTTAACTTTTGTATACTCTCCATTTGAGAAAAAGGCAGACTTAGACTCTTGCTACATGAGATCCTCCACAAACACAGGGAGTTCTTTTCTTTGCAGCATTTGCACTGAAATCTTACAGACTCGTTTACACAGCTTGCATACAAAATCCACATAATTTGTAGTGGTAGGAAATACTGGATCACCTGTTACACTTCTACAATTGATGTTTACAGAAAGCAAGGCCATTCTTTTAGTGAAGGAAAATTTAAATTCGTTTCATTTTCAGGTGGTCTTGTAGTTCATTTCTAACTGAGAATCATAGTGTTCAGTGTGTTTCACCAGTTAATGGGCCAACAAGAAAGGTTAGTCCTTTGTACCACCACAGGGTGTGTTTCAAAGGGAATTCTACACATACAATGTTTATCAGGTCCTGTTCACAATATTTTAGCCTTTCAGTTTAGCCTTCCAGATAAATCCCAGACAGTGCTGATTGTCTGTGTCAAAACAGTGTTTTGACTGTTTCCTTTTCTTTGTACATCAGTGTGATTGCCCTGAATACAGTATGCACTAAAAGAATGTGTGCTTCCGGATGGCATGAAGCACACATTGAAACAGTGTTGGGATCAAATGTGCTGTAGCATAGTGTAAGGGAATCACATTCTAAGGAACTGGTGCAGAATCGCTTTGGGAACCTAGGTTCATACAATCAGACTTTCTTTTTCCTCTGCAGAACATATCTGCGTAGAGAAATACAAACAACTCCATGGCCATTTCCCCTGTCCTACAAACTTCCTGAGGGAAAGACAGCTCTGATCTAGAAACCTTGTAATCACACCCCTCAGATCTCATTTAATGGGACCTCAGCACCACAGTGACTGTTTCAGGGTCAGAATTGCTTCATGTCTGGTTGACCTAGAGCAACAGTCCAGTTATCTACTACAGCCTGAATACCTAATGAATTCACCACGCTGCGCAACTAGTAGATAAAAAAAGATTTACACATAACTCACAGAAACACCATCCTCAGGTTCAAGTTTCCTCAGCCAGGGTCCATCATTGTGCTGTGTCTCTGTAACAGCATGGAGGGTTCTTGTCCACTCTTTGGCTCCCAGGTATTGCCTTGATATATGGAAACAAGTCTGTGTAAGTTATATTCCAGATGTAAAAGTACTGTTGTCATCCACTTCCCTAAGTGTGTAGCAGATATTTTCAGTGATATTTGCTCAGGTATCCTGTATGATCTTTTTTTAGCTTTCTGAGATGTTGTGCATCCACAACTAGTGCTGACTTCAGGAAAAGCTGGCCTGGCTGTGGACACAAGCAGTTCCAGGAGGCAGTCTGACCACCTCTGTGGTCACTGTGTTGCACAGGGATTTCTGTTTGCAGGACTTGCCTGTTTTAATAACTTCATAGGTTAAACTGTCTCTATAGCCAGTAGTGCCTTATAAGGTAATTCAGAGCAGGGCACTTAGGATATTATCTTCACTGATCAGCTGTAAGAGGCCAACACTTTATTCCTCTCACTAGAGGACTATGTTTGTCATATCCAAAGAAGAAGTTGACCTTAAAGTGTATTTTGCTTTATTCCAGTTCTTAGGTTCCCATCACAGTTATATTTCTACATGTCTCTCAGAGGTATAAGGAGCACTTCAGCACTTCAGTCACATGTGAACAAGTGAAGGTCAAATAGAGAAGAGACTTATTTGAGATGTTACTAGTAAGAGAAAAAAATTATATTCAAAATACTTGAAACTCTCCAGGAATACTGGAACTTTGATTTTAGATTAGAAATTTGTCCATTTCCCAGTATTAGTAATTTCTGGACAGTTTCTATCAAACTTCTTTATTTCCCCAGTTGCAGATTTTAAAAATTACTGTATAAAAGCACAAAGAGAAAAGGAAATATATCTTTCCTTATTATGTCCTGAGTGGTTTTATGACAGCTGTAATAGGGAGAAAAAAATGCTTTTGGGAGGTCTATTACTAACCTCTGCACTCTTGTTTTTTCACAAATTCTACTTCAGGTTGTTCAGATTTTTTTTTTCAAATTTCAGATTTTCATTAAGCTACATTTCCCTCTATTATATTACTAGAACTGGTAATTACTTAATCAATAGGCTTTATTTAAGATTTTTGCACAGATTTCCATTTGTACAAGATTTTAGTTTCCTTGGGAGCATACACTGACAGCATGGGTTTGTGCTCAGGGAAGGATGATGAGCAGTTGGTTTATATATGGTATGAGTTCATGTTCAGACACACCTTGTAACTTTGTGCCTGTTACAGATGCTGCAATTTTCTTCTAGTCAACTCAGTGCTTTCAGTGGAAGAAAATACTATGTGTCCCTTTCTCTCACTATCAAAACTGCCTTTATGAGGCTCTTACTGCTCCTGTAGAACTGGAATGGGATAACATTAGTTTATGCCCCTGGAATTGCATTTGGAATGCAAGTACCATGGGTGTTGCATGTACACAGCAACAGAACAATTAGGCTTTAAATAGATTTTGGATTTAAAGGCAATTTTAAATTATGCAAATGATGCATTACATCTCATTTTGTTCCTTTTCCTCTGTTCCCTTTTCTGAGTATCCCCCTTCCTATTTCTAACTCAAATTTTCTGAAGCTATTTGTCTTCTCCTCTTACTGTTGTATCTTCAATTCCTTTTTTGCTCCCTTTTTTCTTCCTTTTCTCATTTTCTTGTCCATTTATCTTTCCCTTTCTCTGCTGTTTGCTTATTTTTCAATTGGAGGATCAAAAAAATTTTGCCAAAAGAACCGTGCCTTTGCCTAGGTCAGAGCAACAGCACCACCATAAATAGGACTGATTTTCAGCTAGGTAGGTTGTGTGGAAATCTGTCCACTACCAACTTGCACTCGGCCCTGTATTTCTGGCACAGTTTTCTTCCTTTTGCACAGGATATTTGTTCAGTGGCAAAGTTACAATGTTTTTTCTCCAGACATTTGTCTAAGAGCTCCAAAGTGGTGTATACAGGAGTGATAAGAGCATCTAAGTTTGGTGTACATGTGTACATGCTGCCAAAGTCCTTCCACTAGTGCATGCTAGAACAGAAGTAGCAAGCTAAATTCAATGTTGACAAGTTAAACTTCCCAATTCTTCTGTCAGTAGAAGCTTGAGTTCTTGGAATCCTTTATCTGAAGCAGTCCTGAGTAAGGCTTGCTCAAAGTGAAGTGAAAGCCATGTGCCTATTTCAGCTCATATATAACTGCAGTGACATACTTCCTTTCTTTTTGCCTCTGCCTATGACTTCTACACAAGCCTCATTATCACTACTATTCTGAGTATTCATGAAGCACATGTTGCATGGCTTGTCAACGCCATGCAACATCATAACACTAATGTGTCTTGCATTCTTTCATTCTGACTTTAATTCTGTTCAGTTGTATAAATTGTGACTTGCTGCAGTACTGTGCATTACTAAGAGCCTGAAACAAAGCACTGGAAAACTAATAGTGCACCATACTGAAATCACCAGGAAATATACATTATTCCATATATATTCCAGTTGAGATTTAAAAGTCTGGGAGATGTTGTGTATCTAGGCAATGAAACAGAAACCTGTCTTTCTGGTCCACTGTGGCATGGGGACTTCAACTGTATTAATAGTATATTTCAGGAGTTTTAAAACTTTTTCTTACTTGAACTATGACAGTTCCTTAAAGCTTCCCTCTTTACATATTATTGGAAGAGTGCTGCACACAGAACTTCCACGGTTTGAGACTCACCATCAAATGCAATACACTTCAGCATTTTCACCTCTTTTAAAGTTTTTAAAGCCTGTGTGCTGCTTTCTCCTTCTTTTCTTCTTCAAGCAGCTCCATGTGGACAGTCAAATCAATGCAAAAGTTTTCATATAAGTCTGTGGCACCTCAATAGAGAAATTCTAGTCTTGTGACATCTCACATTTGTATATGATTCGCTAGTAATATAATGACTAGACTACAGGCACAGAAGTTGTATTTTGGTGTGACTTTCCATCA
Organism: Acanthisitta chloris; assembly: GCF_000695815.1. Lineage (NCBI taxonomy): Eukaryota > Metazoa > Chordata > Aves > Passeriformes > Acanthisittidae > Acanthisitta > Acanthisitta chloris. Next base: position 19,313 of record NW_008676329.1, read on the forward strand.
CAGGTGTAATACCAGCACTTCTACGAGAGTAGAAATGCACCATTTTATTTGCATATGAACATATATGAATCAAGATTAAAACAGGGAATCAATGAAATGGAAGCAGTAAAAGGAGACAGGTATGTGTGGGGCAGACTATAACCAGGTTATACAAGGGCAAGGAGAAAATGGAACTGAGCTGTCAAACATCTCTTTATGACTCCAATGTATCCTGTTAGGATAGCTAGCCTCGCACCCTGCTCACCTACTCAAACCTCATCATGGGGTCAGAATATGTTTTTTTCTTCTGTGTCGGAAGAAATTTACTGTTTCTATTTAATAATTACTCCTTTTCAGCAACAACTGCCTATGTTAGTGCTTCATGAGAAAAGAAGCACTGGGGACTGGCAAGGGTGAGTCACAGCTATGCTACTAAACAGTACAGATTTGGTATTGTTCTCATATTCTGATGCACATTTAAGCCACAAGGTTAAATGTGCATCATGTAAGCAAAAGGAGTTAGCTATGTATTCATACATCTTATTTCTCCTTCATCCAGCACAGACTGGACACAGGTGAACTGTCTGTTGTGGACAGTCACTATTACAATGATCCACAGCACATATCAAATGTCTTTCCAAAGCACTGGTTGGGGAACTGCTGAGTAGCACAAACTCAAACCATGCCAATGTAACAATTAAACAATATGGAAAATTTGGGTTCCTGTTCCTGCTTGATTATTAGTATAGACAGAGCTAAAAGTGCCAAGAACAGATTGTATGCAAACAGAACCAAGCAGCAGTATTTCTGAAAACAAAACTGTTGAGTGTTATGAAGCAGTGGAGCAAGTTCCTCAGAGAGGCTGTGAAATTTTTAATCTTGAACATATAAAAAGCTTATCTTAAAAAACCCCACACATCCAGACTAAACTTTGATATTTACCCTGCTAAATGAGAGACTGCTATGGACAACAAAATGTTCTCTTTTGATAGATCCTTTACTGCTAAGAGTTCACCAGCCTGTAAAGTCAGGCGGGGAGACAGGGAAGCAGACACATGATGTCTGATGGATATCTTGGATATCACAGCATGTTACTGAAAGAACAACATATTTGGAATCTTGCCATTATTAGGGAAAACCTGTCAGGCATGGGTATGCTGCAGATCTAAAACTGCACTTCACTGTAAACATTCCAATTACTGCTTCCAAAATTTGGCTTTCATTAAAGCTAGAAGAGTCTTTTTAAACTGTTTATGGAACAAATATTGGCAACCTGACTCTCCCAATAGACTTCTTCTCAGGTCTGGTAACTTTTGTCTAGACATTTTCTGGGATTTTGTTTGTTTGTTTGTCTGTTCTTAAAGCCTCAGGAATAGCTTTTCTTTACCTTTTCCATTTCTAAAGCTCTAAACCAGAGCCAGGATTTGGGGGGACAGAATCAGAGAACTACAGAAGAATTTAGATTTGAAGAGACATTTGGATCTCACCTTGTAGATTTAGGTACCCTCCAGGACTTAGATCAGGTTGCTTAGACCTTGTCCTTTCAAATTTTGAATATCTTGAAGGATGAGTATTCCACAGCCTCTCTGGGCACCTGTTCCAGTATTCAGCCATTCTCATAAGACTTCTCTCCCCCCTTCTATCTGATCAAAATTTCTGTGTTCTAACTGTTTTCTGCTGCCTCATAGTCCCAAGACTAGTGCTTCATCTTCTTTAAGCCATTCCATTATGGCGAGCACAATGATAAAATCCCCCTTAGATTTCTCTTCTTAATGTGAAACTGAAATAGTTTTTTCAGCCTTGAAATTATGTGTTTAGCCTTCAATGATCTTCATGGTCCACTGCCACATCCACAGTAGTACATCAGTGACTGTTGTACTAGAGAGCCTTCACACAGAAGACAGTACCACAAATCTGGTCTCACAGTTCTGAACAGGAGAGAATGACTTCCATCAGCCTGACACCTACAATCCTACACATATGACCTGCTGATGAAAGTGACCTGATGTGGCATGAACATCTGTACTCAATAATATTCATTTATTTACAGTTTCTAAGACTGGACACTTAAGAACACCTTGAGAAGGATAGAGTTTACAGGGAACTGAGGGCAAGGAGAAGCAGTGGTAAACTGAGAAGCTTGTTGAGAACAAAGTTAACCAAAATTGATACCGTTTTAGGGATCTAGGGCTTAACAAAACATGCTGCTTCTTGCTTAAACAGTCTCACTGTTTTGTTCAGCTGATATAAGTAGTTCATGCATTTATTTCTGAAGTACAATTCCCATGGGTAACATTAAGCTAACAAATCTTTTCTGGGGGAATTCTGTATCCTCATTACTCATCTGAGTCATGCCAAAGAAATGTCTTTACTGTTCTTTTCACTTCCGATATTACTTTGTGCATTTGAATACAATATATTTGTTAGTTGGGAGAAGTCCAACAAACTAAAGGCAAGTTTTAATGTACCACACAAGAGCCAACTAGAGCTGAAACAACTTTATACCTGACAGTTGGAAATGAGGCAAGCATAACTAACTGGGAGCTGTTTGTTACATTCTGCTCAGTCTTTGTCTGTGAACCAGAGGAGGTGAGCCTTGCTTTATACCACTGTGGGTCAGAAGAAAATCCACTAATATCAATGAAATGCAAAGCCTGGATGTGTTAAACCAGAATCAGACCTAAGACGAGGGTAACTAGGCTTCAGAACCTTGACTGGGATTTATATAGACTCTATTTAGTAAAAAAATATTGATATTTGTAAACAAATTTTGGAATGGTATGAGAAGGTAACGGAAATCTGTCGGAATTCATTAACAGACAGAAAATCCATAGCTAGGGACTGATTCAGCACAGTCAGTGCAAACTCTAAATCCAGTCACATACAATAGTAATCACTGTGATACATCAGAGCCTATAAGAAGAAATGACAGGGTACTTTAAAATCATTAGAGAATTTGAGAAGAACAGATATTGAGAATTACTTTCCTAGTCACAGTACAATAGTTAAGGGAAAAAAAGTTAAGAAGGAAAAAAAAAAAAGAAAATATTAAAGACATGATAATAGAATGACCAGATTAGAGGAGAAATTGGAAGATCAGAAAATACACATAAATCTGTATAAAGTCAGTAAACCAGCAAAGGAAAATCACTCTCAAGTTAGAATGATTTATGATTGTATAAATACAACAAACCAACTCAATATTCATAGGAAGAAAATCAATATCTGTAGAGAAAAGACAGTTTTAGTTATATTAGGGGGAGAAAAATGTGCAAACCAGAAGATTATAGGCGCTACAGAGAGAAAAAATATAAGGAGAAATAATGCATATCTAATTATTTAAAATTAAATTACCAAGGAAGACTTGAACTTTTGGCTATGGCAGGAAATGACAGGGGAATTCGTAGAGGACTAGGTGCAATTCTGAAATTAAAAATGTAAAAATCCACTGGAATTTGGACAAGTTTCTGGAAACTACAGGATTTTTATCAATGCAAAATTGCAAAACTTGAAAAAAAAAAGCCAGGAAGCCGTATATCAAGGGACTTAACAACAAGCATGTGAGAAAATTTTCAAAACAATCTTAAAAGATAAGGTATGGCAGCAGATGGAAAGTACATTTTATTGTCTCAGGCAGATGCTTAACAATTTCATAGAGCTCTGAAGGCACAGCTTCTTGCACTGAGTGGGTGCAGCGAACACAAATGTGCAAAAAAGAACTTGACAGCCCAAACAAGTATCAATACTGAATGAGAATGGCATGAGCTAGAATAAGAAACACTATTCTTAAATAAGAACTAGTCTGGCAGAAGAGCTGGAAGTAGCAGGCTTGAAAAAATGGCACCAAGAGCTACTGGAAGCCTTACACAATGGCCAGGACCCTCTGCCATATAGTCCTGGTGCAAATGGATTACTGTGGAAAATCAGCCCACTCCAACTCTTTATGTGGAAGTAGGGTAAAAAGAAACTGTGAAGGAGGAGAAATGTTAAAGTACTTGCTAGTAAGACTTAGATTGTTTCCACCAGCATAAATTTGGGTTTAAAGCATCAGATGAAGGTTCAGCTCTGCCTCAGACAATAAAACATACTTTCCATCTACTGCCATACCATATCTTTCAAGACTGTTTTGAAGATCTTCTCGTATGCTTGTTGTTAAGTCCATTGATATACAGCTTCCCGGTTTGTCTCTTCAAGTTTTGGAGTTATGCATTGGTAAATGTGAGGTAAATGACGGAACAAATGCATATCCTTGTGCTCATACCAGTGACTGAAGTTTTGTAACCCAGCTAATAAAACAAAATATATCCTCAATATGACAGGCCTCAAATAGCTCACACACAGTAAAAGAATACCAAATACTTCTCTGCTGTTGAGGAAAAAGTCATAATATCTGGTCCTCCATGGATGTGAGAATTGGATATTTTCCCATGTATATTTGTCATCTGTATTCTGAATGGACAATGTGGAAAGATAGCACACATTGCACTTTGACATCACCCTTGCCTTTCTAAAAAGGGCTTCCACTCTGCTGGACAAGGAAGAGTCTTTTTCCATACTTTTTGTTGTTGTTGTTGTTGTTTTGCTGTTTTTCTGCTAGATGTCTCTGTATTGGTACATGGAGCTTCCACATGTGTGATCACTAGTGACACCTGTTCACCAAGTTAGGAAGTTAATTATATTTTTCATCTACTGATAGTCTGCCTACAAAGCACTGCTGGAGGAAGGCTTGAGGTCAAAGTGTAGTTCCTTTTTCCCCTTTGCCACAGAACTACTCCAAACATGTGCCAGTATTCAGGGAACAGAGAAACAAGTCTTGCATTTAAAGAGCAGAGGATCCCACAACTGCAGCACTGACTTGCTGCAAGTAGATGGAATACCTAGAGCTAAGGGTGTGAAAAGTGCTTGTCCCAGCTGCAGTCTGGCACTAAGACTCTTGAACAAACCATGGAAACTACCTTCCTTCTGCTCCATACTAAGACATGCTGTAAGGATTCTCATGGGGTTTTTTTCTTACTTGTATCTGTAAAGAGAAACTTACACTGCAGTTGTTCTTGTGCAGCTTGGCTAACTGACCACCCACTGTCTCAGATAGGGTGTTGAGAAATCACCCAAAGCCAGGGAATTTGTGGAAACCTCTGCTTGTATTCCTTGTGATCAGTGCCAAACAACAAAAGTCTCCACCCAACTCACCTATGCCTTCCAGTTTAGTTCTACAGAAATCAGTATGCATTCAGATCCTCACACAAGACAGTACTGGAGCTGTAAACATAAAATGCAGCAGCTTAAGCTGAAGTTCTGCAGAGTTGAGTTACCACAGGTTATGTCTTCTGTGGACTAGGTTAAAAGATTTTCATTTTGTCATTGTGTAACCAGGTGCAAAATAACCAAGGCCATTTGGACATTTGCTAGACACAATTCAGACACAAGCATCCTTGGATTTGGTCTGCTTTGGTACATGAAGGACAAACTGCTCAGTAAATTCAAGCGGGCCCAGCAAAACACCTGATAAGGAGCATTCCAAGGAGGAACTGTGACCAAGGGCAGAAATTCCACAAAAGGACAGATTCGAAAATGACCCCTGGGGGTTGCAGAAGACCCTCAAAGACCACTGCCTCAAATACCTGTGCCTGTGTATAGGGGAGGGGATATGACAGCTAAGGGTTAGATTATGGTAGTGATTTCAGGGAAATAATTAGCATAAGAAGCAAGAAATCACTAACAGTAATAAATATTGTTAGCACCAACAATAGAAAATATAGTCCTAATCAATAAAAATTAGGCAACTTTTAACCAATGAGCACTAATTCCTGTGCTTGCTGAAATGTATAAATAGTAAAAAGTTTTGATGCTTGGTATGCATGTTAGGTGGAGCATTCCCTGTGCATCCAGCACTGCAATAAAGGAGTGCTGGTGTTAAGGCGTTTTACTCCTGATTCTGGTGACAATTGCAGAAGCACTTAAGCAACAAGAAACAAAGAGCTTTTGCACATGCTTTTGCACAATTCTGTACATTGCTGAGATCTTGATTATGTGTGGGAAGTATCAGATTCTCAGTACATACACTGAAAAACAGAGAATATGTACTGAGAGCACAGTTTCCTTACTCTAATGAGAGAACAGTTTATACTGTTTGATATAAAATACAGGCTGATAAGAGAATCTTATGTTCAATGCTCACATGGAACACTGAATCCTTTAACAAACTGATCATGTTCTTTTGCCATGGCAATTTAAAAGCTTCCTCATAAATATTTATCACCCTTCCAATCTGAGTCTTGGAAATAACTGCTGCAGACTAAGTTGTTGGCCTTGCCTACCAAGTCTGCAGTATTTGGACTATTTTGCCTCTTTTTATGTCACCCCATCAGTCCATATGGTGCATCAAAGATGCCAGTCTTTGTTTTCCATTTTTCTGTCTCTCTGAAATCTGTTTTCCATGCTTTCCTCCCTGGTGTTTCCTATGTGTAATCTTCACAAGCTTTGTTCCTCAGCTGGGTCACAGGACCTTTATTTTCTGCACTGTAACTCTGCAAGATGCATTTTCAGAACAATTTCTGTATCTGCAACAACTAAATGATGGAAAATAGCAAATCAGAGGGACACTTTAGAAGTCTCTTTGCTTTTAGTATTAGAAACGCATTTTAAAAATTAAAATTGTCAAGATGTATTTGGTTGCTATATGGCTATTTTCTTTTTTTTTTTTTTTGTCTCCTTTAATCTACCCAGGCAGTCTTTACAATAGGACACCTTCTCTGGTGTTTGTATAGTATCCATGAAAACAAATGATGATTTGTTTTAGCAAATAGCAATGATACATAGAGAAATACGCAACCGTAATAACACTAGAAAAATGCAAACACAGTCATTTATATATGTCATGGAAAGAATAGTAATTCAGAGCCTTCAGTTTCCAAATGCGGTTTATAGACTTCCTGCATTACATTTTGTTCCAAAAGAGCCCTGACCACCACATAGGATCTGAACTTTACATGAAATCAATGTGGCCAATTTATGTTTGGCCAAATTTTGTGAGTGGAGTTAGGCCAGATTACAGAGTTGGCTCTGTGTCTATAGTCCTAGCTTGCCCGGAACAAAAGTTAGCATCATAACAATTTCTGTTAAAGGTCTTGGATTTGTCTTAGATATGTTCAAAAGCATCAAGAGGCAGCTATTTCTCTGAAATAACAAATAATTGAAGCCACCATCAACATTTCTTCCCTCCAAATATAGGCACAGTGTAAGGATTTTGTGGATTTTATGTCAGTTAATTCTGTTGACTTCTATAAATGGCATGACTTTAAAATTTATTACAGTGTTATAGTGAAGTTATACTAAACACTCTATTATACTAAAATTTCTTTGAGACATATATTATTAGCTTACTTACTCCCTATGTTGCTAATTGCTGACATTTATAGCAGCAAATCTGATTATTTTTGCATATAATAGTGATAGAAAATGTGCATATTTTCTGTGTCCATACCTCCTAATAGATTTAATTTGCTGTCATACAAACAGTATTTTGTCTATCAGTTGTAATTCTAGTTTTTCATAGTAGATTTTTTTAACATAAAAATTAATTACACAGTTTAAAAGTATTTTCATTTTACATTACAGTTTAGGAAAGGAGCTGAGAAATATGGCTGTAGCCAGCTCTCTCCAACGCTGTCAATTGTTGTTTGATTTGACAATGCTAAGGAAAGTTGAGAAAACTCTAAAAATCCCATGCCATAACAGCTGGCAGTTGAATTTAAGGAATCGTGCTTTAATTTACTATAGTGAAACCCATATCCCTAAAGTTCTGTGGACATCATTCCTCTAGTTGTAGCCAAATACATGGAAATGCTCCCTACTTTATTCTCATGAGAATATTGAACTGAAAGTAAATATGTGTCTTTTGTGGTTGCCGTGAAGTTGTACACATTGGAATTGAGTTGAGATTATCTTTTAGTTATTTGCATTCATTCACAAGAGCTTGATTTCCAATATGCAGTCAAAAACAGATTTTCTGACAAGACTCTCAAGAGTTGCAGTTGACTTTTCCAGGCAGGGCTATATGCTTTCAAATACAGTGAGCTACATTAGTTTCTTCTATGTTAGCCAGATTCTTTAAAATATAGTATTTTAGTTTGCTTTTGAACAAGCATTCAGCCAACATGGCTGTTAATACAAGAATCTCCTAGAACAGCATTTAGCAGTAGAAACTCAGCCCATATACAGCATCATGTTTAAAGACCATTCAGTTTAGCACCACTTTGAGCTTGGGACTCTGATACAGATTTCTCAGTCTATATATGCTCCATGAGGAGTTGCACTTTTTCCAGGCCATTTTTATGTAGGACTGTTCCATATTATGGTAAACTGAACTTGAAGCACATAGTCCAACAGTGAGCTGAACCACAGAAGTCATGATGTAATCTCTTGTCACATTTTTGGCTTCAAATGTCATCATGATTATAGACAATGAAGAAGTGCAAGATCGGAACCTTATCACACATATCACTGTTGTAAACAACCATCCACAGATCAACCACTGAGACATTAAGCATGTCCATCCTTCTTCAGTGGGTCATCGTCGTCAAGGTCATTCATGTTCACAGCCACCATTGACAATAGCTACTACCTTGCACTGTTATAGAAGGATGATGTGTCTTTGACTTTTTGGTGCTGTGCAATTGAATATAATCCCAAATTATATAAAAAACAAACATTACTCAGCTCTGCATGACCTTGTACCACTTCTCTCATACAGAAAATCACACTGGTCCTCTACAAATCATGACCTTAGGAGGAACTAACTTCTGGCCCTGGAAACAACAGAATAATTGCTAGAAGGAGCAAGTTGCCATCCATGACATGGAGCAGGCACAAGAGGGGATGATAAATGCCTTTTTTCACTGAGCTCCACTGATGCTTATAGACAGGATGTTCTTATAGAGAGATGTTCAGCTCAGCTCCAGATGATGGAGGGAAGTGTGGACACACCAGCACCCATGTGCCTAAACTCTGCCTGATTCTGCGCAGTGTTCCTCACTCCAGTTACTAGCCCATCTCTCCTCCTTCTATTCCTCAACCCAACTTCTTTACCCATCAGTCCCAGCTGTCAGCCCCATGCCTGCTCAGCTGGTTCCAGTTTTTCATTATGCTTCTAACCATCCTGACTCCCAGTCTTGGTCTTATAATTTCCTTCAGAAGCTACTCCCACAAGCCATGTGTCTTGTTTCTCAGCTGTGGTCACTTCATCCAGGGTGTTTCCTGAACTGTATCAGCATAACCTTGGGACACTGCTTGCCTTGGTGCCTAGTTACAGTAGTGAAAGTTTGACTTTGGATAATGTCTTCAGCCATGATCTAATTAGCATCCAGGCAGAAGATTCTGATGATTATTATCAGAGATATGATTGCAAGCATGATCAGGTGAGACAGATTATTTCAAGACTTAAACAGGCCAGATTGTTCATGTTCTTATAAATTGGCCTAATTTGATTAAGTTTTATCTAGACTCTAAAATTCATGTCCCTCACACATCCCTGATGCAAATATGGCACTTGGACCTCTTCATGAAAGCACTTTTAAGTATTTATACTGGAAAGATAATGTACTGCTAGTGAACTATTTGTTGGAGACATCTGAAATTATTATGCTGCAACATAGACAGACCAGACTCAGACAGAGGATCTGTCTCAGATAATTTCAAACCAGAAGTCATATTTTAATCACATTACACACCACTAGTAGCAGTCTTATAAAGTGTCAGAATACTTCAGCTGTAGGTGATGTTGTTAGTTTTGCCTACAGTGCTGACAAATCTCACTGTAGTTCTGTTCCCATTAAATACCAGCTAGATCACATGATGCCCGTGTCAGTAAAAATTAAAATGCTGCCTCAGAAATATGACTTTTCAACTGCAATTACTTGGTTACAGAGATGATGAAATGTTTCATCTTTTTTGATTTTTAGTACTTTAAAGCTGAGTTGCAAAATCAAGTAAGCTCCTATTAAATTATTTGAAGTTTATAGTATTGCTTCTAACCGTATATAACTCTTCTACTGCTGTATCTAAATCCAGGTGTAGCACATACCATTCAGGTCTGTAGCATATATATAATAGTTGTTAATCATGTTAGTCTTTATAATCCCTTTATGAATGTTCCCTTTTATGCAATATGTGAACAAACTGAAGGCTAGATCATGAGAAAGTTTACATTGCTGCTCTGTCATGGGTTGTGTTTGAAGAATTGGATGTGACATGCAATTTTTGAGATCTTTATAGTAGAATTTTGTGGTTGTTTTCTCCACCTCTTTCTGCTGCTCTTTACTTTTATCTTCTCCTTTTCTGTGTCCATTTCACTTCCCTTGCTTTTCACATTTGTGCCTCCATATCCCCTTCCCACCCAATTCTAAATCATCCTAGACAGAGGGACAGTGAAGGAGAATGGAAAGGTTTACGTCAATAGAAAACTGAGGGTTTGTTTACTTTTGTAATATTTGGGCCATTCTCTACAAGTTGATCTTGCAGAATCTTAGACATTCTGTCCCAGACAGGAGTTGTTATTTAATTGATTTTCAATATGTACTAGAGGACAAATGCTTTTTTTACTGAAGTAAAAATAGGACTTGGTTGTGTTCCCTGATAATGACAGTCACCCTGGAGACAGGCAGCCAGGTGGAATTTATTGGGCACCATCCCTGCCCCTTTACATTTACTGCATCCTCTCTGTTCCCTTTGTAGACCTGTGTCCATTTGCATCTCT